>NW_027311952.1:0-224302 GCF_040954645.1 Diabrotica undecimpunctata | reverse complement strand
AATTGACGCCAATATATCCGATTAAAGGATGTTTAAATGATGAGCAAATATTACAAAAAATTATAGTTTTTCCATTTTCCGCCAACGGTGCATTTTTCATAGGGGTATGTATATCTTTTTGATCAGTACGTCAGGCTTAATCGAAATAAATTAGTTTGAACGAAATACAAAGTTTTTATTTTCACGAAATTTGCAAGACATGTAGACCTCCATTGGAATTTTTCTCACCAACCGTAAGACTTAGAAAAAATCTAAGAACTTGAGAAGAACAAGTAGCAAATTTTATGTAGGAAAAGTGCACCGGTTGACTCTAGGACCGAAATTGACACCAATATGCCCGATTATTGAATTGTGAAAAAAATCCAAGGCTACCCCCTTATAAACATTTTTGGGCAAATTCCAATTTTAGGAAATTGTTTTTTAATGTTAATATATACACTAGGGTCTAACTTATTCCAAATATGTGTTTTTTTTCTATCACCTGCCCACAGTTTGGCAAACATAATGGAAAAATCGAATTAAAATTTTCAGTTTTTTCCATTTTCCGGCCAAACGGTGCATTTTCTCATAGGGGTATCTATATCTTTTTTGAATCAGTACGTCAGGCTTAATCGAAATAAATTAAATTTGAACGAATACAAAGTTTTTATTTTCACGAAATTTGCAAGACATGTAGACCTCCAATTGGAATTTTTTCTCACGAACCGTAAGACATAGAAAAAAATCTGAGAACTTGAGAAGAACAAGTAGCAAATTTTATGTAAGAAATGTGCACCGGTTTGACTCTAGGACCGAATTGACGCCAATATATCCGATTAAAGGATGTTTAAATGATGAACAAATATTACAAAAAATTATAGTTTTTTCCATTTTCCGGCCAAACGGTGCATTTTCTCATAGGGGTATGTATATCTTTTTTGAATCAGTACGTCAGGCTTAATCGAAATAAATAAGTTTGGAACGAAATGACAAAGTTTTTATTTTCACGAAATTTGCAAGACATGTAGACCTCCAATTGGAATTTTTTCTCACGAACCGTAAGACTTAGAAAAAATCTGAGAACTTGAGAAGAACAGTAGCAAATTTTATGTAGGAAAAGTGCACCGGTTTGACTCTAGGACCGAAATTGACACCAATATGCCCGATTATTGAATTTTGAAAAAAATCCAAGGGTACCCCCTTTAAACATTTTTGGGCAAATTCCAATTTTAGGAAATTGTTTTTTTAATGTTAATATATACACTATGTCTAACTTATTCCAAATATGTGTTTTTTTTCTATCACCTACCCACAGTTTGGCAAAAATAATGGAAAAATCGAATTAAAAATTTTCAGTTTTTTCCATTTTCCGGCCAAACTGTGCATTTTCTCATAAGGGTATGTATATCTTTTTTGAATCAGTACGTCAGGCTTAATCGAAATAAATTAAATTTGGAACGAAATACAAAGTTTTTATTTTCACGAAATTTGCAAGACATGTAGACCTCCAATTGAATTTTTTCTCACGAACCGTAAGACATAGAGAAAATCTGAGAACTTGAGAAGAACAAGTAGCAAATTTTATGTAAGAAATGTGCACCGGTTTGACTCTAGGACCGGAATTGACGCCAATATATCCGATTAAAGATGTTTAAATGATGAGCAAATATTACAAAAAATTATAGTTTTTTCCATTTTCCGGCCAAACGGTGCATTTTCTCATAGGGGTATGTATATCTTTTTTGAATCAGTACGTCAGGCTTAATCGAAATAAATTAAGTTTGGAACGAAATACAAAGTTTTTATTTTCACGAAATTTGCAAGACATGTAGACCTCCAATTGGAATTTTTTCTCACGAACCGTAAGACTTAGAAAAAATCTGAGAACTTGAGAAGAACAAGTAGCAAATTTTATGTAGGAAAAGTGCACCGGTTTGACTCTAGGACCGAAATTGACACCAATATGCCCGATTATTGAATTTTGAAAAAAATCCAAGGGTACCCCCTTTAAACATTTTTGGCAAATTCCAATTTTAGGAAATTGTTTTTTTAATGTTAATATATACACTAAGGTCTAACTTATTCCAAATATGTGTTTTTTTCTATCACCTGCCCACAGTTTGGCAAACATAATGGAAAAATCGAATTAAAAATTTTCAGTTTTTTCCATTTTCCGGCCAAACGGTGCATTTTCTCATAAGGGTATGTATATCTTTTTTGAATCAGTACGTCAGGCTTAATCGAAATAAATTAAATTTGGAACGAAATACAAAGTTTTTATTTTCACGAAATTTGCAAGACATGTAGACCTCCAATTGGAATTTTTTCTCACGAACCGTAAGACTTAGAAAAAATCTGAGAACTTGAGAAGAACAAGTAGCAAATTTTATGTAGGAAAAGTGCACCGGTTTGACTCTAGGACCGAAATTGACACCAATATGCCGATTATTGAATTTGAAAAAAATCCAAGGGTACCCCCTTTAAACATTTTTGGGCAAATTCCAATTTTAGGAAATTGTTTTTTTAATGTTAATATATACACTATGTCTAACTTATTCCAAATATGTGTTTTTTTTCTATCACCTACCCACAGTTTGGCAAAAATAATGGAAAAATCGAATTAAAAATTTTCAGTTTTTTCCATTTTCCGGCCAAACTGTGCATTTTCTCATAAGGGTATGTATATCTTTTTTGAATCAGTACGTCAGGCTTAATCGAAATAAATTAAATTTGGAACGAAATACAAAGTTTTTATTTTCACGAAATTTGCAAGACATGTAGACCTCCAATTGGAATTTTTTCTCACGAACCGTAAGACATAGAGAAAATCTGAGAACTTGAGAAGAACAAGTAGCAAATTTTATGTAAGAAATGTGCGCCGGTTTGACTCTAGGACGGAATTGACGCCAATATATCCGATTAAAGGATGTTTAAATGATGAGCAAATATTACAAAAAATTATAGTTTTTTCCATTTTCCGGCCAAACGGTGCATTTTTTCATAGGGGTATGTATATCTTTTTTGAATCAGTACGTCAGGCTTAATCGAAATAAATTAAGTTTGAAACGAAATACAAAGTTTTTATTTTCACGAAATTTGCAAGACATGTAGACCTCCAATTGAATTTTTCTCACGAACCGTAAGACATAGAGAAAATCTGAGAACTTGAGAAGAACAAGTAGCAAATTTTATGTAAGAAATGTGCACCGGTAGTACACTATGTCTAACTTATTCCAAATATGTGTTTTTTTTCTATCACCTACCCACAGTTTGGCAAAAATAATGGAAAAATCGAATTAAAAATTTTCAGTTTTTTCCATTTTCCGGCCAAACTGTGCATTTTCTCATAAGGGTATGTATATCTTTTTTGAATCAGTACGTCAGGCTTAATCGAAATAAATTAAATTTGGAACGAAATACAAAGTTTTTATTTTCACGAAATTTGCAAGACATGTAGACCTCCAATTGGAATTTTTCTCACGAACCGCAAGACATAGAGAAAATCTGAGAACTTGAGAAGAACAAGTAGCAAATTTTATGTAAGAAATGTGCACCGGTTTGACTCTAGGACCGGAATTGACGCCAATATATCCGATTAAAGGATGTTTAAATGATGAGCAAATATTACAAAAATTATAGTTTTTTCCATTTTCCGCCAAACGGTGCATTTTTTCATAGGGGTATGTATATCTTTTTTGAATCAGTACGTCAGGCTTAATCGAAATAAATTAAGTTTGAAACGAAATACAAAGTTTTTATTTTCACGAAATTTGCAAGACATGTAGACCTCCAATTGGAATTTTTTCTCACCAACCGTAAGACTTAGAAAAAATCTGAGAACTTGAGAAGAACAAGTAGCAAATTTTATGTAGGAAAAGTGCACCGGTTTGACTCTAGGACCGAAATTGACACCAATATGCCCGATTATTGATTTGAAAAAAATCCAAGGGTACCCCCTTTAAACATTTTTGGGCAAATTCCAATTTTAGGAAATTGTTTTTTTAATGTTAATATATACACTATGTCTAACTTATTCCAAATATGTGTTTTTTTTCTATCACCTACCCACAGTTTGGCAAAAATAATGGAAAAATCGAATTAAAAATTTTCAGTTTTTTCCATTTTCCGGCCAAACTGTGCATTTTCTCATAAGGGTATGTATATCTTTTTTGAATCAGTACGTCAGGCTTAATCGAAATAAATTAAATTTGGAACGAATACAAAGTTTTTATTTTCACGAAATTTGCAAGACATGTAGACCTCCAATTGGAATTTTTTCTCACGAACCGTAAGACATAGAGAAAATCTGAGAACTTGAGAAGAACAAGTAGCAAATTTTATGTAAGAAATGTGCACCGGTTTGACTCTAGGACCGGAATTGACGCCAATATATCCGATTAAAGATGTTTAAATGATGAGCAAATATACAAAAAATTATAGTTTTTTCCATTTTCCGGCCAAACGGTGCATTTTCTCATAGGGGTATGTATATCTTTTTTGAATCAGTACGTCAGGCTTAATCGAAATAAATTAAGTTTGGAACGAAATACAAAGTTTTTATTTTCACGAAATTTGCAAGACATGTAGACCTCCAATTGGAATTTTTTCTCACGAACCGTAAGACTTAGAAAAAATCTGAGAACTTGAGAAGAACAAGTAGCAAATTTTATGTAGGAAAAGTGCACCGGTTTGACTCTAGGACCGAAATTGACACCAATATGCCCGATTATTGAATTTTGAAAAAAATCCAAGGGTACCCCCTTTAAACATTTTTGGGCAAATTCCAATTTTAGGAAATTGTTTTTTTAATGTTAATATATACACTAGGTCTAACTTATTCCAAATATGTGTTTTTTTTCTATCACCTGCCCACAGTTTGGCAAACATAATGGAAAAATCGAATTAAAAATTTTCAGTTTTTTCCATTTTCCGGCCAAACGGTGCATTTTCTCATAGGGTATGTATATCTTTTTGAATCAGTACGTCAGGCTTAATCGAAATAAATTAAATTTGGAACGAAATACAAAGTTTTTATTTTCACGAAATTTGCAAGACATGTAGACCTCCAATTGGAATTTTTTCTCACGAACCGTAAGACTTAGAAAAAATCTGAGAACTTGAGAAGAACAAGTAGCAAATTTTATGTAGGAAAAGTGCACCGGTTTGACTCTAGGACCGAAATTGACACCAATATGCCCGATTATTGAATTTTGAAAAAAATCCAAGGGTACCCCCTTTAAACATTTTGGGCAAATTCCAATTTTAGGAAATTGTTTTTTTAATGTTAATATATACACTATGTCTAACTTATTCCAAATATGTGTTTTTTTTCTATCACCTACCCACAGTTTGGCAAAAATAATGGAAAAATCGAATTAAAATTTTCAGTTTTTTCCATTTTCCGGCCAAACTGTGCATTTTCTCATAAGGGTATGTATATCTTTTTTGAATCAGTACGTCAGGCTTAATCGAAATAAATTAAATTTGGAACGAAATACAAAGTTTTTATTTCACGAAATTTGCAAGACATGTAGACCTCCAATTGGAATTTTTTCTCACGAACCGTAAGACATAGAGAAAATCTGAGAACATGAGAAGAACAAGTAGCAAATTTTATGTAAGAAATGTGCACCGGTTTGACTCTAGGACCGGAATTGACGCCAATATATCCGATTAAAGGATGTTTAAATGATGAGCAAATATTACAAAAAATTATAGTTTTTTCCATTTTCCGGCCAAACGGTGCATTTTTTCATAGGGGTATGTATATCTTTTTTGAATCAGTACGTCAGGCTTAATCGAAATAAATTAAGTTTGAAACGAAATACAAAGTTTTTATTTTCACGAAATTTGCAAGACATGTAGACCTCCAATTGGAATTTTTTCTCACCAACCGTAAGACTTAGAAAAATCTGAGAACTTGAGAAGAACAAGTAGCAAATTTTATGTAGGAAAAGTGCACCGGTTTGACTCTAGGACCGAAATTGACACCAATATGCCCGATTATTGAATTTTGAAAAAATCCAAGGGTACCCCCTTTAAACATTTTTGGGCAAATTCCAATTTTAGGAAATTGTTTTTTTAATGTTAATATATACACTAGGTCTAACTTATTCCAAATATGTGTTTTTTTCTATCACCTGCCCACAGTTTGGCAAACATAATGGAAAAATCGAATTAAAATTTTCAGTTTTTTCCATTTCCGGCCAAACGGTGCATTTTCTCATAAGGGTATCTATATCTTTTTTGAATCAGTACGTCAGGCTTAATCGAAATAAATTAAATTTTGAACGAAATACAAAGTTTTTATTTTCACGAAATTTGCAAGACATGTAGACCTCCAATTGGAATTTTTTCTCACGAACCGTAAGACATAGAAAAAATCTGAGAACTTAAGAAGAACAAGTAGCAAATTTTATGTAAGAAATGTGCACCGGTTTGACTCTAGGACCGGAATTGACGCCAATATATCCGATTAAAGGATGTTTAAATGATGAACAAATATTACAAAAAATTATAGTTTTTTCCATTTTCCGGCCAAACGGTGCATTTTCTCATAGGGGTATGTATATCTTTTTTGAATCAGTACGTCAGGCTTAATCGAAATAAATTAAGTTTGGAACGAAATACAAAGTTTTTATTTTCACGAAATTTGCAAGACATGTAGACCTCCAATTGGAATTTTTTCTCACGAACCGTAAGACTTAGAAAAAATCTGAGAACTTGAGAAGAACAAGTAGCAAATTTTATGTAGGAAAAGTGCACCGGTTGACTCTAGGACCGAAATTGACACCAATATGCCCGATTATTGAATTTTGAAAAAAAATCCAAGGGTACCCCCTTTAAACATTTTTGGGCAAATTCCAATTTTAGGAAATTGTTTTTTTAATGTTAATATATACACTATGTCTAACTTATTCCAAATATGTGTTTTTTTTCTATCACCTACCCACAGTTTGGCAAAAATAATGGAAAAATCGAATTAAAAATTTTTAGTTTTTTCCATTTTCCGGCCAAACTGTGCATTTTCTCATAAGGGTATGTATATCTTTTTTGAATCAGTACGTCAGGCTTAATCGAAATAAATTAAATTTGGAACGAAATACAAAGTTTTTATTTTCACGAAATTTGCAAGACATGTAGACCTCCAATTGGAATTTTTTCTCACGAACCGTAAGACATAGAGAAAATCTGAGAACTTGAGAAGAACAAGTAGCAAATTTTATGTAAGAAATGTGCACCGGTTTGACTCTAGGACCGGAATTGACGCCAATATATCCGATTAAAGGATGTTTAAATGATGAACAAATATTACAAAAAATTATAGTTTTTTCCATTTTCCGGCCAAACGGTGCATTTTCTCATAGGGGTATGTATATCTTTTTTGAATCAGTACGTCAGGCTTAATCGAAATAAATTAAGTTTGGAACGAAATACAAAGTTTTTATTTTCACGAAATTTGCAAGACATGTAGACCTCCAATTGGAATTTTTTCTCACGAACCGTAAGACTTAGAAAAAATCTGAGAACTTGAGAAGAACAAGTAGCAAATTTTATGTAGGAAAAGTGCACCGGTTTGACTCTAGGACCGAAATTGACACCAATATGCCCGATTATTGAATTTTGAAAAAAATCCAAGGGTACCCCCTTTAAACATTTTTGGGCAAATTCCAATTTTAGGAAATTGTTTTTTTAATGTTAATATATACACTATGTCTAACTTATTCCAAATATGTGTTTTTTTTCTATCACCTACCCACAGTTTGACAAAAATAATGGAAAAATCGAATTAAAAATTTTCAGTTTTTTCCATTTTCCGGCCAAACTGTGCATTTTCTCATAAGGGTATGTATATCTTTTTTGAATCAGTACGTCAGGCTTAATCGAAATAAATTAAATTTGGAACGAATACAAAGTTTTTATTTTCACGAAATTTGCAAGACATGTAGACCTCCAATTGAATTTTTTCTCACGAACCGTAAGACATAGAGAAAATCTGAGAACTTGAGAAGAACAAGTAGCAAATTTTATGTAAGAAATGTGCACCGGTTTGACTCTAGGACCGAATTGACGCCAATATATCCGATTAAAGGATGTTTAAATGATGAGCAAATATTACAAAAAATTATAGTTTTTTCCATTTTCCGGCCAAACGGTGCATTTTTTCATAGGGGTATGTATATCTTTTTGAATCAGTACGTCAGGCTTAATCGAAATAAATTAAGTTTGAAACGAAATACAAAGTTTTTTATTTCACGAAATTTGCAAGACATGTAGACCTCCAATTGGAATTTTTTCTCACCAACCGTAAGACTTAGAAAAAATCTGAGAACTTGAGAAGAACAAGTAGCAAATTTTATGTAGGAAAAGTGCACCGGTTTGACTCTAGGACCGAAATTGACACCAATATGCCCGATTATTGAATTTTGAAAAAAATCCAAGGGTACCCCCTTTAAACATTTTTGGGCAAATTCCAATTTTAGGAAATTGTTTTTTTTAATGTTAATATATACACTAGGTCTAACTTATTCCAAATATGTGTTTTTTTTCTATCACCTGCCCACAGTTTGGCAAACATAATGGAAAAATCGAATTAAAAATTTTCAGTTTTTTCCATTTTCCGGCCAAACGGTGCATTTTCTCATAAGGGTATGTATATCTTTTTTGAATCAGTACGTCAGGCTTAATCGAAATAAATTAAATTTGGAACGAAATACAAAGTTTTATTTTTCACGAAATTTGCAAGACATGTAGACCTCCAATTGGAATTTTTTCTCACGAACCGTAAGACATAGAAAAAATCTGAGAACTTGAGAAGAACAAGTAGCAAATTTTATGTAAGAAATGTGCACCGGTTTGACTCTAGGACCGGAATTGACGCCAATATATCCGATTAAAGGATGTTTAAATGATGAACAAATATTACAAAAAATTATAGTTTTTTCCATTTCCGGCCAAACGGTGCATTTTCTCATAGGGGTATGTATATCTTTTTTGAATCAGTACGTCAGGCTTAATCGAAATAAATTAAGTTTGGAACGAAATACAAAGTTTTTATTTTCACGAAATTTGCAAGACATGTAGACCTCCAATTGGAATTTTTTCTCACGAACCGTAAGACTTAGAAAAAATCTGAGAACTTGAGAAGAACAAGTAGCAAATTTTATGTAGGAAAAGTGCACCGGTTTGACTCTAGGACCGAAATTGACACCAATATGCCCGATTATTGAATTTTGAAAAAATCCAAGGGTACCCCCTTTAAACATTTTTGGGCAAATTCCAATTTTAGGAATTGTTTTTTTTAATGTTAATATATACACTATGTCTAACTTATTCCAAATATGTGTTTTTTTTCTATCACCTACCCACAGTTTGGCAAAAATAATGGAAAAATCGAATTAAAAATTTTCAGTTTTTTCCATTTTCCGGCCAAACTGTGCATTTTCTCATAAGGGTATGTATATCTTTTTGAATCAGTACGTCAGGCTTAATCGAAATAAATTAAATTTGGAACGAAATACAAAGTTTTATTTTCACGAAATTTGCAAGACATGTAGACCTCCAATTGGAATTTTTTCTCACGAACCGTAAGACATAGAGAAAATCTGAGAACTTGAGAAGACAAGTAGCAAATTTTATGTAAGAAATGTGCACCGGTTTGACTCTAGGACCGAATTGACGCCAATATATCCGATTAAAGGATGTTTAAATGATGAGCAAATATTACAAAAAATTATAGTTTTTTCCATTTTCCGGCCAAACGGTGCATTTTTCATAGGGGTATGTATATCTTTTTTGAATCAGTACGTCAGGCTTAATCGAAATAAATTAAGTTTGAAACGAAATACAAAGTTTTTATTTTCACGAAATTTGCAAGACATGTAGACCTCCAATTGGAATTTTTTCTCACCAACCGTAAGACTTAGAAAAAATCTGAGAACTTGAGAAGAACAAGTAGCAAATTTTATGTAGAAAAGTGCACCGGTTTGACTCTAGGACCGAAATTGACACCAATATGCCCGATTATTGAATTTGAAAAAAATCCAAGGGTACCCCCTTTAAACATTTTGGGCAAATTCCAATTTTAGGAAATTGTTTTTTTAATGTTAATAAATACACTAGGTCTAACTTATTCCAAATATGTGTTTTTTTTCTATCACCTGCCCACAGTTTGGCAAACATAATGGAAAAATCGAATTAAAATTTCAGTTTTTCCATTTTCCGGCCAACCGGTGCATTTTCTCATAAGGGTATGTATATCTTTTTTGAATCAGTACGTCAGGCTTAATCGAATAAATTAAATTTGGAACGAAATACAAAGTTTTTATTTTCACGAAATTTGCAAGACATGTAGACCTCCAATTGGAATTTTTTCTCACGAACCGTAAGACATAGAGAAATCTGAGAACATGAGAAGAACAAGTAGCAAATTTTATGTAAGAAATGTGCACCGGTTTGACTCTAGGACCGGAATTGACGCCAATATATCCGATTAAAGGATGTTTAAAATGATGAGCAAATATTACAAAAAATTATAGTTTTTTCCATTTTCCGGCCAAACGGTGCATTTTTTCATAGGGGTGTGTATATCTTTTTTGAATCAGTACGTCAGGCTTAATCGAAATAAATTAAGTTTGAAACGAAATACAAAGTTTTTATTTTCACGAAATTTGCAAGACATGTAGACCTCCAATTGGAATTTTTTCTCACCAACCGTAAGACTTAGAAAAAATCTGAGAACTTGAGAAGAACAAGTAGCAAATTCTTATGTAGGAAAAGTGCACCGGTTTGACTCTAGGACCGAAATTGACACCAATATGCCCGATTATTGAATTTGAAAAAATCCAAGGGTACCCCCTTTAAACATTTTTGGCAAATTCCAATTTTAGGAAATTGTTTTTTTAATGTTAATATATACACTAGGTCTAACTTATTCCAAATATGTGTTTTTTTCTATCACCTGCCCACAGTTTGGCAAACATAATGGAAAAATCGAATTAAAAATTTTCAGTTTTTTCCATTTTCCGGCCAAACGGTGCATTTTCTCATAAGGGTATGTATATCTTTTTTGAATCAGTACGTCAGGCTTATCGAAATAAATTAAATTTTGAACGAAATACAAAGTTTTTATTTTCACGAAATTTGCAAGACATGTAGACCTCCAATTGGAATTTTTTCTCACGAACCGTAAGACATAGAAAAAATCTGAGAACTTAAGAAGAACAAGTAGCAAATTTTATGTAAGAAATGTGCACCGGTTTGACTCTAGGACCGGAATTGACGCCAATATATCCGATTAAAGGATGTTTAAATGATGAACAAATATTACAAAAAATTATAGTTTTTTCCATTTTCCGGCCAAACGGTGCATTTTCTCATAGGGGTATGTATATCTTTTTTGAATCAGTACGTCAGGCTTAATCGAAATAAATTAAGTTTGGAACGAAATACAAAGTTTTTATTTTCACGAAATTTGCAAGACATGTAGACCTCCAATTGGAATTTTTTCTCACGAACCGTAAGACTTAGAAAAAATCTGAGAACTTGAGAAGACCAAGTAGCAAATTTCATGTAGGAAAAGTGCACCGGTTTGACTCTAGGACCGAAATTGACACCAATATGCCCGATTATTGAATTTTGAAAAAAATCAAGGGTACCCCCTTTAAACATTTTGGGCAAATTCCAATTTTAGGAAATTGTTTTTTTAATGTTAATATATACACTATGTCTAACTTATTCCAAATATGTGTTTTTTTTCTATCACCTACCCACAGTTTGGCAAAAAGAATGGAAAAATCGAATTAAAAATTTTTAGTTTTTTCCATTTTCCGGCCAAACTGTGCATTTTCTCATAAGGGTATGTATATCTTTTTTGAATCAGTACGTCAGGTTTAATCGAAATAAATTAAATTTGGAACGAAATACAAAGTTTTTATTTTCACGAAATTTGCAAGACATGTAGACCTCCAATTGGAATTTTTTCTCACGAACCGTAAGACATAGAGAAAATCTGAGAACTTGAGAAGAACAAGTAGCAAATTTTATGTAAGAAATGTGCACCGGTTTGACTCTAGGACCGGAATTGACGCCAATATATCCGATTAAAGGATGTTTAAATGATGAACAAATATTACAAAAAATTATAGTTTTTTCCATTTTCCGGCCAAACGGTGCATTTTCTCATAGGGGTATGTATATCTTTTTTGAATCAGTACGTCAGGCTTAATCGAAATAAATTAAGTTTGGAACGAAATACAAAGTTTTTATTTTCACGAAATTTGCAAGACATGTAGACCTCCAATTGGAATTTTTTCTCACGAACCGTAAGACTTAGAAAAAATCTGAGAACTTGAGAAGAACAAGTAGCAATCTTTATGTAGGAAAAGTGCACCGGTTTGACTCTAGGACCGAAATTGACACCAATATGCCCGATTATTGAATTTTGAAAAAAATCCAAGGGTACCCCCTTTAAACATTTTTGGGCAAATTCCAATTTTAGGAAATTGTTTTTTTAATGTTAGTATATACACTATGTCTAACTTATTCCAAATATGTGTTTTTTTTCTATCACCTACCCACAGTTTGGCAAAAAATAATGGAAAAATCGAATTAAAAATTTTCAGTTTTTTCCATTTTCCGGCCAAACTGTGCATTTTCTCATAAGGGTATGTATATCTTTTTTGAATCAGTACGTCAGGCTTAATCGAAATAAATTAAATTTGGAACGAAATACAAAGTTTTTATTTTCACGAAATTTGCAAGACATGTAGACCTCCAATTGGAATTTTTTCTCACGAACCGTAAGACATAGAGAAATCTGAGAACTTGAGAAGAACAAGTAGCAAATTTTATGTAAGAAATGTGCACCGGTTTGACTCTAGGACCGGAATTGACACCAATATATCCGATTAAAGGATGTTTAAATGATGAGCAAATATTACAAAAAATTATAGTTTTTTCCATTTCCGGCCAAACGGTGCATTTTTTTCATAGGGGTATGTATATCTTTTTTGAATCAGTACGTCAGGCTTAATCGAAATAAATTAAGTTTGAAACGAAATACAAAGTTTTTATTTTCACGAAATTTGCAAGACATGTAGACCTCCAATTGAATTTTTTCTCACCAACCGTAAGACTTAGAAAAAATCTGAGAACTTGAGAAGAACAAGTAGCAAATTTTATGTAGGAAAAGTGCACCGTTTGACTCTAGGACCGAAATTGACACCAATATGCCCGATTATTGAATTTTGAAAAAAATCCAAGGGTACCCCCTTTAAACATTTTTGGGCAAATTCCAATTTTAGGAAATTGTTTTTTTAATGTTAATATATACACTAGGTCTAACTTATTCCAAATATGTGTTTTTTTTCTATCACCTGCCCACAGTTTGGCAAACATAATGGAAAAATCGAATAAAATTTTCAGTTTTTTTCCATTTTCCGCCAAACGGTGCATTTTCTCATAAGGGTATGTATATCTTTTTTGAATCAGTACGTCAGGCTTAATCGAAATAAATTAAATTTGGAACGAAATACAAAGTTTTTATTTTCACGAAATTTGCAAGACATGTAGACCTCCAATTGGAATTTTTTCTCACGAACCGTAAAGACATAGAAAAATCTGAGAACTTGAGAAGAACAAGTAGCAAATTTTATGTAAGAAATGTGCACCGGTTTGACTCTAGGACCGGAATTGACGCCAATATATCCGATTAAAGGATGTTTAAATGATGAACAAATATTACAAAAAATTATAGTTTTTTCCATTTTCCGGCCAAACGGTGCATTTTCTCATAGGGGTATGTATATCTTTTTGAATCAGTACGTCAGGCTTAATCGAAATAAATTAAGTTTGGAACGAAATACAAAGTTTTTATTTTCACGAAATTTGCAAGACATGTAGACCTCCAATTGGAATTTTTTCTCACGAACCGTAAGACATAGAGAAAATCTAAGAACTTGAGAAGAACAAGTAGCAAATTTTATGTAAGAAATGTGCACCGGTTTGACTCTAGGACCGGAATTGACGCCAATATATCGATTAAAGGATGTTTAATATGATGAGCAAATATTACAAAAAATTATAGTTTTTTCCATTTTCCGGCCAAACGGTGCATTTTTTCATAGGGGTATGTATATCTTTTTTGAATCAGTACGTCAGGCTTAATCGAAATAAATTAAGTTTGAAACGAAATACAAAGTTTTTATTTTCACGAAATTTGCAAGACATGTAGACCTCCAATTGGAATTTTTTCTCACCAACCGTAAGACTTAGAAAAAATCTAAGAACTTGAGAAGAACAAGTAGCAAATTTTATGTAGGAAAGTGCACCGGTTTGACTCTAGGACCGAAATTGACACCAATATGCCCGATTATTGAATTGTGAAAAAAATCCAAGGCTACCCCCTTTAAACATTTTTGGGCAAATTCCAATTTTAGGAAATTGTTTTTTTAATGTTAATATATACACTAGGTCTAACTTATTCCAAATATGTGTTTTTTTTCTATCACCTGCCCACAGTTTGGCAAACATAATGGAAAAATCGAATTAAAAATTTTCAGTTTTTTCCATTTACCGGCCAAACGGTGCATTTTCTCATAGGGGTATCTATATCTTTTTTGAATCAGTACGTCAGGCTTAATCGAAATAAATTAAATTTGAAACGAAATACAAAGTTTTTATTTTCACGAAATTTGCAAGACATGTAGACCTCCAATTGGAATTTTTCTCACGAACCGTAAGACATAGAAAAAATCTGAGAACTTGAGAAGAACAAGTAGCAAATTTTATGTAAGAAATGTGCACCGTTTGACTCTAGGACCGGAATTGACGCCAATATATCCGATTAAAGGATGTTTAAAATGATGAACAAATATTACAAAAAATTATAGTTTTTTCCATTTTCCGGCCAAACGGTGCATTTTCTCATAGGGTATGTATATCTTTTTTGAATCAGTACGTCAGGCTTAATCGAAATAAATTAAGTTTGGAACGAAATACAAAGTTTTTATTTCACGAAATTTGCAAGACATGTAGACCTCCAATTGGAATTTTTTCTCACGAACCGTAAGACTTAGAAAAAAATCTGAGAACTTGAGAAGAACAAGTAGCAAATTTTATGTAGGAAAAGTGCACCGGTTTGACTCTAGGACCGAAATTGACACCAATATGCCCGATTATTGAATTTTGAAAAAAATCCAAGGGTACCCCCTTTAAACATTTTTGGGCAAATTCCAATTTTAGGAAATTGTTTTTTTAATGTTAATATATACACTATGTCTAACTTATTCCAAATATGTGTTTTTTTTCTATCACCTACCCACAGTTTGGCAAAAATAATGGAAAAATCGAATTAAAAATTTCAGTTTTTTCCATTTTCCGGCCAAACTGTGCATTTTCTCATAAGGGTATGTATATCTTTTTTGAATCAGTACGTCAGGCTTAATCGAAATAAATTAAATTTGGAACGAAATACAAAGTTTTTATTTTCACGAAATTTGCAAGACATGTAGACCTCCAATTGGAATTTTTTCTCACGAACCGTAAGACATAGAGAAAATCTGAGAACTTGAGAAGAACAAGTAGCAAATTTTATGTAAGAAATGTGCACCGGTTTGACTCTAGGACCGGAATTGACGCCAATATATCCGATTAAAGATGTTTAAATGATGAGCAAATATTACAAAAAATTATAGTTTTTTCCATTTTCCGGCCAAACGGTGCATTTTCTCATAGGGGTATGTATATCTTTTTTAAATCAGTACGTCAGGCTTAATCGAAATAAATTAAGTTTGGAACGAAATACAAAGTTTTTATTTTCACGAAATTTGCAAGACATGTAGACCTCCAATTGGAATTTTTTCTCACGAACCGTAAGACTTAGAAAAAATCTGAGAACTTGAGAAGAACAAGTAGCAAATTTTATGTAGGAAAAGTGCACCGGTTTGACTCTAGGACCGAAATTGACACCAATATGCCCGATTATTGAATTTTGAAAAAAATCCAAGGGTACCCCCTTTAAACATTTTTGGGCAAATTCCAATTTTAGGAAATTGTTTTTTTAATGTTAATATATACACTAGGTCTAACTTATTCCAAATATGTGTTTTTTTTCTATCACCTGCCCACAGTTTGGCAAACATAATGGAAAAATCGAATTAAAAATTTTCAGTTTTTTCCATTTTCCGGCCAAACGGTGCATTTTCTCATAAGGGTATGTATATCTTTTTTGAATCAGTACGTCAGGCTTAATCGAAATAAATTAAATTTGGAACGAAATACAAAGTTTTTATTTTCACGAAATTTGCAAGACATGTAGACCTCCAATTGGAATTTTTTCTCACGAACCGTAAGACATAGAAAAAATCTGAGAACTTGAGAAGAACAAGTAGCAAATTTTATGTAAGAAATGTGCACCGGTTTGACTCTAGGACCGGAATTGACGCCAATATATCCGATTAAAGGATGTTTAAATGATGAACAAATATTACAAAAAATTATAGTTTTTTCCATTTTCCGGCCAAACGGTGCATTTTCTCATAGGGGTATGTATATCTTTTTTGAATCAGTACGTCAGGCTTAATCGAAATAAATTAAGTTTGGAACGAAATACAAAGTTTTTATTTTCACGAAATTTGCAAGACATGTAGACCTCCAATTGGAATTTTTTCTCACGAACCGTAAGACTTAGAAAAAATCTGAGAACTTGAGAAGAACAAGTAGCAAATTTTATGTAGGAAAAGTGCACCGGTTTGACTCTAGGACCGAAATTGACACCAATATGCTCGATTATTGAATTTTGAAAAAAATCCAAGGGTACCCCCTTTAAACATTTTTGGGCAAATTCCAATTTTAGGAAATTGTTTTTTTAATGTTAATATATACACTATGTCTAACTTATTCCAAATATGTGTTTTTTTTCTATCACCTACCCACAGTTTGGCAAAAATAATGGAAAAATCGAATTAAAAATTTTCAGTTTTTTCCATTTTCCGGCCAAACTGTGCATTTTCTCATAAGGGTATGTATATCTTTTTTGAATCAGTACGTCAGGCTTAATCGAAATAAATTAAATTTGGAACGAAATACAAAGTTTTTATTTTCACGAAATTTGCAAGACATGTAGACCTCCAATTGGAATTTTTTCTCACGAACCGTAAGACATAGAGAAAATCTGAGAACTTGAGAAGAACAAGTAGCAAATTTTATGTAAGAAATGTGCACCGGTTTGACTCTAGGACCGGAATTGACGCCAATATATCCGATTAAAGATGTTTAAATGATGAGCAAATATTACAAAAAATTATAGTTTTTTCCATTTTCCGGCCAAACGGTGCATTTTCTCATAGGGGTATGTATATCTTTTTTGAATCAGTACGTCAGGCTTAATCGAAATAAATTAAGTTTGGAACGAAATACAAAGTTTTTATTTTCACGAAATTTGCAAGACATGTAGACCTCCAATTGGAATTTTTTCTCACGAACCGTAAGACTTAGAAAAAATCTGAGAACTTGAGAAGAACAAGTAGCAAATTTTATGTAGGAAAAGTGCACCGGTTTGACTCTAGGACCGAAATTGACACCAATATGCCCGATTATTGAATTTTGAAAAAAATCCAAGGGTACCCCCTTTAAACATTTTTGGGCAAATTCCAATTTTAGGAAATTGTTTTTTAATGTTAATATATACACTAGATCTAACTTATTCCAAATATGTGTTTTTTTTCTATCACCTGCCCACAGTTTGGCAAACATAATGGAAAAATCGAATTAAAAATTTTCAGTTTTTTCCATTTTCCGGCCAAACGGTGCATTTTCTCATAAGGGTATGTATATCTTTTTTGAATCAGTACGTCAGGCTTAATCGAAATAAATTAAATTTGGAACGAAATACAAAGTTTTTATTTTCACGAAATTTGCAAGACATGTAGACCTCCAATTGGAATTTTTTCTCACGAACCGTAAGACTTAGAAAAAATCTGAGAACTTGAGAAGAACAAGTAGCAAATTTTATGTAGGAAAAGTGCACCGGTTTGACTCTAGGACCGAAATTGACACCAATATGCCCGATTATTGAATTTTGAAAAAAATCCAAGGGTACCCCCTTTAAACATTTTTGGGCAAATTCCAATTTTAGGAAATTGTTTTTTTAATGTTAATATATACACTATGTCTAACTTATTCCAAATATGTGTTTTTTTTCTATCACCTACCCACAGTTTGGCAAAAATAATGGAAAAATCGAATTAAAAATTTTCAGTTTTTTCCATTTTCCGGCCAAACTGTGCATTTTCTCATAAGGGTATGTATATCTTTTTTGAATCAGTACGTCAGGCTTAATCGAAATAAATTAAATTTGGGCCCCCTTTAAACATTTTTGGGCAAATTCCAATTTTAGGAAATTGTTTTTTTAATGTTAATATATACACTAGGTCTAACTTATTCCAAATATGTGTTTTTTTTCTATCACCTGCCCACAGTTTGGCAAACATAATGGAAAAATCGAATTAAAATTTTCAGTTTTTTCCATTTTCCGGCCAAACGGTGCATTTTCTCATAAGGGTATGTATATCTTTTTTGAATCAGTACGTCAGGCTTAATCGAAATAAATTAAATTTGGAACGAAATACAAAGTTTTTATTTTCACGAAATTTGCAAGACATGTAGACCTCCAATTGGAATTTTTTCTCACGAACCGTAAGACATAGAAAAAATCTGAGAACTTGAGAAGAACAAGTAGCAAATTTTATGTAAGAAATGTGCACCGGTTTGACTCTAGGACCGGAATTGACGCCAATATATCCGATTAAAGGATGTTTAAATGATGAACAAATATTACAAAAAATTATAGTTTTTTCCATTTTCCGGCCAAACGGTGCATTTTCTCATAGGGGTATGTATATCTTTTTTGAATCAGTACGTCAGGCTTAATCGAAATAAATTAAGTTTGGAACGAAATACAAAGTTTTTATTTTCACGAAATTTGCAAGACATGTAGACCTCCAATTGGAATTTTTTCTCACGAACCGTAAGACTTAGAAAAAATCTGAGAACTTGAGAAGAACAAGTAGCAAATTTTATGTAGGAAAAGTGCACCGGTTTGACTCTAGGACCGAAATTGACACCAATATGCCCGATTATTGAATTTTGAAAAAAATCCAAGGGTACCCCCTTTAAACATTTTTGGGCAAATTCCAATTTTAGGAAATTGTTTTTTTAATGTTAATATATACACTATGTCTAACTTATTCCAAATATGTGTTTTTTTTCTATCACCTACCCACAGTTTGGCAAAAATAATGGAAAAATCGAATTAAAAATTTTCAGTTTTTTCCATTTTCCGGCCAAACTGTGCATTTTCTCATAGGGGTATGTATATCTTTTTTGAATCAGTACGTCAGGCTTAATCGAAATAAATTAAATTTGGAACGAAATACAAAGTTTTTATTTTCACGAAATTTGCAAGACATGTAGACCTCCAATTGGAATTTTTTCTCACGAACCGTAAGACATAGAGAAAATCTAAGAACTTGAGAAGAACAAGTTGCAAATTTTATGTAAGAAATGTGCACCGGTTTGACTCTAGGACCGGAATTGACGCCAATATATCCGATTAAAGGATGTTTAAATGATGAGCAAATATTACAAAAAATTATAGTTTTTTCCATTTTCCGGCCAAACGGTGCATTTTTTCATAGGGGTATGTATATCTTTTTTGAATCAGTACGTCAGGCTTAATCGAAATAAATTAAGTTTGAAACGAAATACAAAGTTTTTATTTTCACGAAATTTGCAAGACATGTAGACCTCCAATTGGAATTTTTTCTCACCAACCGTAAGACTTAGAAAAAATCTGAGAACTTGAGAAGAACAAGTAGCAAATTTTATGTAGGAAAAGTGCACCGGTTTGACTCTAGGCCCGAAATTGACACCAATATGCCCGATTATTGAATTTTGAAAAAAATCCAAGGGTACCCCCTTTAAACATTTTTGGGCAAATTCCAATTTTAGGAAATTGTTTTTTTAATGTTAATATATACACTAGGTCTAACTTATTCCAAATATGTGTTTTTTTTCTATCACCTGCCCACAGTTTGGCAAACATAATGGAAAAATCGAATTAAAATTTTCAGTTTTTTCCATTTTCCGGCCAAACGGTGCATTTTCTCATAAGGGTATGTATATCTTTTTTGAATCAGTACGTCAGGCTTAATCGAAATAAATTAAATTTGGAACGAAATACAAAGTTTTTATTTTCACGAAATTTGCAAGACATGTAGACCTCCAATTGGAATTTTTTCTCACGAACCGTAAGACATAGAAAAAATCTGAGAACTTGAGAAGAACAAGTAGCAAATTTTATGTAAGAAATGTGCACCGGTTTGACTCTAGGACCGGAATTGACGCCAATATATCCGATTAAAGGATGTTTAAATGATGAACAAATATTACAAAAAATTATAGTTTTTTCCATTTTCCGGCCAAACGGTGCATTTTCTCATAGGGGTATGTATATCTTTTTTGAATCAGTACGTCAGGCTTAATCGAAATAAATTAAGTTTGGAACGAAATACAAAGTTTTTATTTTCACGAAATTTGCAAGACATGTAGACCTGCAATTGGAATTTTTTCTCACGAACCGTAAGACTTAGAAAAAATCTGAGAACTTGAGAAGAACAAGTAGCAAATTTTATGTAGGAAAAGTGCACCGGTTTGACTCTAGGACCGAAATTGACACCAATATGCCCGATTATTGAATTTTGAAAAAAATCCAAGGGTACCCCCTTTAAACATTTTTGGGCAAATTCCAATTTTAGGAAATTGTTTTTTTAATGTTAATATATACACTATGTCTAACTTATTCCAAATATGTGTTTTTTTTCTATCACCTACCCACAGTTTGGCAAAAATAATGGAAAAATCGAATTAAAAATTTTCAGTTTTTTCCATTTTCCGGCCAAACTGTGCATTTTCTCATAAGGGTATGTATATCTTTTTTGAATCAGTACGTCAGGCTTAATCGAAATAAATTAAATTTGGAACGAAATACAAAGTTTTTATTTTCACGAAATTTGCAAGACATGTAGACCTCCAATTGGAATTTTTTCTCACGAACCGTAAGACATAGAGAAAATCTAAGAACTTGAGAAGAACAAGTAGCAAATTTTATGTAAGAAATGTGCACCGGTTTGACTCTAGGACCGGAATTGACGCCAATATATCCGATTAAAGGATGTTTAAATGATGAGCAAATATTACAAAAAATTATAGTTTTTTCCATTTTCCGGCCAAACGGTGCATTTTTTCATAGGGGTATGTATATCTTTTTTGAATCAGTACGTCAGGCTTAATCGAAATAAATTAAGTTTGAAACGAAATACAAAGTTTTTATTTTCACGAAATTTGCAAGACATGTAGACCTCCAATTGGAATTTTTTCTCACCAACCGTAAGACTTAGAAAAAATCTGAGAACTTGAGAAGAACAAGTAGCAAATTTTATGTAGGAAAAGTGCACCGGTTTGACTCTAGGACCGAAATTGACACCAATATGCCCGATTATTGAATTTTGAAAAAAATCCAAGGCTACCCCCTTTAAACATTTTTGGGCAAATTCCAATTTTAGGAAATTGTTTTTTTAATGTTAATATATACACTAGGTCTAACTTATTCCAAATATGTGTTTTTTTTCTATCACCTGCCCACAGTTTGGCAAACATAATGGAAAAATCGAATTAAAAATTTTCAGTTTTTTCCATTTTCCGGCCAAACGGTGCATTTTCTCATAGGGGTATCTATATCTTTTTTGAATCAGTACGTCAGGCTTAATCGAAATAAATTAAATTTGAAACGAAATACAAAGTTTTTATTTTCACGAAATTTGCAAGACATGTAGACCTCCAATTGGAATTTTTTCTCACGAACCGTAAGACATAGAAAAAATCTGAGAACTTGAGAAGAACAAGTAGCAAATTTTATGTAAGAAATGTGCACCGGTTTGACTCTAGGACCGGAATTGACGCCAATATATCCGATTAAAGGATGTTTAAATGATGAACAAATATTACAAAAAATTATAGTTTTTTCCATTTTCCGGCCAAACGGTGCATTTTCTCATAGGGGTATGTATATCTTTTTTGAATCAGTACGTCAGGCTTAATCGAAATAAATTAAGTTTGGAACGAAATACAAAGTTTTTATTTTCACGAAATTTGCAAGACATGTAGACCTCCAATTGGAATTTTTTCTCACGAACCGTAAGACTTAGAAAAAATCTGAGAACTTGAGAAGAACAAGTAGCAAATTTTATGTAGGAAAAGTGCACCGGTTTGACTCTAGGACCGAAATTGACACCAATATGCCCGATTATTGAATTTTGAAAAAAATCCAAGGGTACCCCCTTTAAACATTTTTGGGCAAATTCCAATTTTAGGAAATTGTTTTTTTAATGTTAATATATACACTAGGTCTAACTTATTCCAAATATGTGTTTTTTTTCTATCACCTGCCCACAGTTTGGCAAACATAATGGAAAAATCGAATTAAAAATTTTCAGTTTTTTCCATTTTCCGGCCAAACGGTGCATTTTCTCATAAGGGTATGTATATCTGTTTTGAATCAGTACGTCAGGCTTAATCGAAATAAATTAAGTTTGGAACGAAATACAAAGTTTTTATTTTCACGAAATTTGCAAGACATGTAGACCTCCAATTGGAATTTTTTCTCACGAACCGTAAGACTTAGAAAAAATCTGAGAACTTGAGAAGAACAAGTAGCAAATTTTATGTAGGAAAAGTGCACCGGTTTGACTCTAGGACCGAAATTGACACCAATATGCCCGATTATTGAATTTTGAAAAAAATCCAAGGGTACCCCCTTTAAACATTTTTGGGCAAATTCCAATTTTAGGAAATTGTTTTTTTAATGTTAATATATACACTATGTCTAACTTATTCCAAATATGTGTTTTTTTTCTATCACCTACCCACAGTTTGGCAAAAATTATGGAAAAATCGAATTAAAAATTTTCAGTTTTTTCCATTTTCCGGCCAAACTGTGCATTTTCTCATAAGGGTATGTATATCTTTTTTGAATCAGTACGTCAGGCTTAATCGAAATAAATTAAATTTGGAACGAAATACAAAGTTTTTATTTTCACGAAATTTGCAAGACATGTAGACCTCCAATTGGAATTTTTTCTCACGAACCGTAAGACATAGAGAAAATCTAAGAACTTGAGAAGAACAAGTAGCAAATTTTATGTAAGAAATGTGCACCGGTTTGACTCTAGGACCGGAATTGACGCCAATATATCCGATTAAAGGATGTTTAAATGATGAGCAAATATTACAAAAAATTATAGTTTTTTCCATTTTCCGGCCAAACGGTGCATTTTTTCATAGGGGTATGTATATCTTTTTTGAATCAGTACGTCAGGCTTAATCGAAATAAATTAAGTTTGAAACGAAATACAAAGTTTTTATTTTCACGAAATTTGCAAGACATGTAGACCTCCAATTGGAATTTTTTCTCACCAACCGTAAGACTTAGAAAAAATCTGAGAACTTGAGAAGAACAAGTAGCAAATTTTATGTAGGAAAAGTGCACCGGTTTGACTCTAGGACCGAAATTGACACCAATATGCCCGATTATTGAATTTTGAAAAAAATCCAAGGCTACCCCCTTTAAACATTTTTGGGCAAATTCCAATTTTAGGAAATTGTTTTTTTAATGTTAATATATACACTAGGTCTAACTTATTCCAAATATGTGTTTTTTTTCTATCACCTGCCCACAGTTTGGCAAACATAATGGAAAAATCGAATTAAAAATTTTCAGTTTTTTCCATTTTCCGGCCAAACGGTGCATTTTCTCATAGGGGTATCTATATCTTTTTTGAATCAGTACGTCAGGCTTAATCGAAATAAATTAAATTTGAAACGAAATACAAAGTTTTTATTTTCACGAAATTTGCAAGACATGTAGACCTCCAATTGGAATTTTTTCTCACGAACCGTAAGACATAGAAAAAATCTGAGAACTTGAGAAGAACAAGTAGCAAATTTTATGTAAGAAATGTGCACCGGTTTGACTCTAGGACCGGAATTGACGCCAATATATCCGATTAAAGGATGTTTAAATGATGAACAAATATTACAAAAAATTATAGTTTTTTCCATTTTCCGGCCAAACGGTGCATTTTCTCATAGGGGTATGTATATCTTTTTTGAATCAGTACGTCAGGCTTAATCGAAATAAATTAAGTTTGGAACGAAATACAAAGTTTTTATTTTCACGAAATTTGCAAGACATGTAGACCTCCAATTGGAATTTTTTCTCACGAACCGTAAGACTTAGAAAAAATCTGAGAACTTGGGAAGAACAAGTAGCAAATTTTATGTAGGAAAAGTGCACCGGTTTGACTCTAGGACCGAAATTGACACCAATATGCCCGATTATTGAATTTTGAAAAAAATCCAAGGGTACCCCCTTTAAACATTTTTGGGCAAATTCCAATTTTAGGAAATTGTTTTTTTAATGTTAATATATACACTATGTCTAACTTATTCCAAATATGTGTTTTTTTTCTATCACCTACCCACAGTTTGGCAAAAATAATGGAAAAATCGAATTAAAAATTTTCAGTTTTTTCCATTTTCCGGCCAAACTGTGCATTTTCTCATAAGGGTATGTATATCTTTTTTGAATCAGTACGTCAGGCTTAATCGAAATAAATTAAATTTGGAACGAAATACAAAGTTTTTATTTTCACGAAATTTGCAAGACATGTAGACCTCCAATTGGAATTTTTTCTCACGAACCGTAAGACATAGAGAAAATCTGAGAACTTGAGAAGAACAAGTAGCAAATTTTATGTAAGAAATGTGCACCGGTTTGACTCTAGGACCGGAATTGACGCCAATATATCCGATTAAAGGATGTTTAAATGATGAGCAAATATTACAAAAAATTATAGTTTTTTCCATTTTCCGGCCAAACGGTGCATTTTTTCATAGGGGTATGTATATCTTTTTTGAATCAGTACGTCAGGCTTAATCGAAATAAATTAAGTTTGGAACGAAATACAAAGTTTTTATTTTCACGAAATTTGCAAGACATGTAGACCTCCAATTGGAATTTTTTCTCACGAACCGTAAGACATAGAAAAAATCTGAGAACTTGAGAAGAACAAGTAGCAAATTTTATGTAAGAAATGTGCACCGGTTTGACTCTAGGACCGGAATTGACGCCAATATATCCGATTAAAGGATGTTTAAATGATGAACAAATATTACAAAAAATTATAGTTTTTTCCATTTTCCGGCCAAACGGTGCATTTTCTCATAGGGGTATGTATATCTTTTTTGAATCAGTACGTCAGGCTTAATCGAAATAAATTAAGTTTGGAACGAAATACAAAGTTTTTATTTTCACGAAATTTGCAAGACATGTAGACCTCCAATTGGAATTTTTTCTCACCAACCGTAAGACTTAGAAAAAATCTGAGAACTTAAGAAGAACAAGTAGCAAATTTTATGTAGGAAAAGTGCACCGGTTTGACTCTAGGACCGAAATTGACACCAATATGCCCGATTATTGAATTTTGAAAAAAATCCAAGGCTACCCCCTTTAAACATTTTTGGGCAAATTCCAATTTTAGGAAATTGTTTTTTTAATGTTAATATATACACTAGGTCTAACTTATTCCAAATATGTGTTTTTTTTCTATCACCTGCCCACAGTTTGGCAAACATAATGGAAAAATCGAATTAAAAATTTTCAGTTTTTTCCATTTTCCGGCCAAACGGTGCATTTTCTCATAGGGGTATCTATATCTTTTTTGAATCAGTACGTCAGGCTTAATCGAAATAAATTAAATTTGAAACGAAATACAAAGTTTTTATTTTCACGAAATTTGCAAGACATGTAGACCTCCAATTGGAATTTTTTCTCACGAACCGTAAGACATAGAAAAAATCTGAGAACTTGAGAAGAACAAGTAGCAAATTTTATGTAAGAAATGTGCACCGGTTTGACTCTAGGACCGGAATTGACGCCAATATATCCGATTAAAGGATGTTTAAATGATGAGCAAATATTACAAAAAATTATAGTTTTTTCCATTTTCCGGCCAAACGGTGCATTTTTTCATAGGGGTATGTATATCTTTTTTGAATCAGTACGTCAGGCTTAATCGAAATAAATTAAATTTGGAACGAAATACAAAGTTTTTATTTTCACGAAATTTGCAAGACATGTAGACCTCCAATTGGAATTTTTTCTCACGAACCGTAAGACATAGAGAAAATCTGAGAACTTGAGAAGAACAAGTAGCAAATTTTATGTAAGAAATGTGCACCGGTTTGACTCTAGGACCGGAATTGACGCCAATATATCCGATTAAAGGATGTTTAAATGATGAGCAAATATTACAAAAAATTATAGTTTTTTCCATTTTCCGGCCAAACGGTGCATTTTTTCATAGGGGTATGTATATCTTTTTTGAATCAGTACGTCAGGCTCAATCGAAATAAATTAAGTTTGGAACGAAATACAAAGTTTTTATTTTCACGAAATTTGCAAGACATGTAGACCTCCAATTGGAATTTTTTCTCACGAACCGTAAGACATAGAAAAAATCTGAGAACTTGAGAAGAACAAGTAGCAAATTTTATGTAAGAAATGTGCACCGGTTTGACTCTAGGACCGGAATTGACGCCAATATATCCGATTAAAGGATGTTTAAATGATGAACAAATATTACAAAAAATTATAGTTTTTTCCATTTTCCGGCCAAACGGTGCATTTTCTCATAGGGGTATGTATATCTTTTTTGAATCAGTACGTCAGGCTTAATCGAAATAAATTAAGTTTGGAACGAAATACAAAGTTTTTATTTTCACGAAATTTGCAAGACATGTAGACCTCCAATTGGAATTTTTTCTCACGAACCGTAAGACTTAGAAAAAATCTGAGAACTTGAGAAGAACAAGTAGCAAATTTTATGTAGGAAAAGTGCACCGGTTTGACTCTAGGACCGAAATTGACACCAATATGCCCGATTATTGAATTTTGAAAAAAATCCAAGGGTACCCCCTTTAAACATTTTTGGGCAAATTCCAATTTTAGGAAATTGTTTTTTTAATGTTAATATATACACTATGTCTAACTTATTCCAAATATGTGTTTTTTTTCTATCACCTACCCACAGTTTGGCAAAAATAATGGAAAAATCGAATTAAAAATTTTCAGTTTTTTCCATTTTCCGGCCAAACTGTGCATTTTCTCATAAGGGTATGTATATCTTTTTTGAATCAGTACGTCAGGCTTAATCGAAATAAATTAAATTTGGAACGAAATACAAAGTTTTTATTTTCACGAAATTTGCAAGACATGTAGACCTCCAATTGGAATTTTTTCTCACGAACCGTAAGACATAGAGAAAATCTGAGAACTTGAGAAGAACAAGTAGCAAATTTTATGTAAGAAATGTGCACCGGTTTGACTCTAGGACCGGAATTGACGCCAATATATCCGATTAAAGGATGTTTAAATGATGAGCAAATATTACAAAAAATTATAGTTTTTTCCATTTTCCGGCCAAACGGTGCATTTTCTCATAGGGGTATGTATATCTTTTTTGAATCAGTACGTCAGGCTTAATCGAAATAAATTAAGTTTGGAACGAAATACAAAGTTTTTATTTTCACGAAATTTGCAAGACATGTAGACCTCCAATTGGAATTTTTTCTCACGAACCGTAAGACTTAGAAAAAATCTGAGAACTTGAGAAGAACAAGTAGCAAATTTTATGTAGGAAAAGTGCACCGGTTTGACTCTAGGACCGAAATTGACACCAATATGCCCGATTATTGAATTTTGAAAAAAATCCAAGGGTACCCCCTTTAAACATTTTTGGGCAAATTCCAATTTTAGGAAATTGTTTTTTTAATGTTAATATATACACTAGGTCTAACTTATTCCAAATATGTGTTTTTTTTCTATCACCTGCCCACAGTTTGGCAAACATAATGGAAAAATCGAATTAAAAATTTTCAGTTTTTTCCATTTTCCGGCCAAACGGTGCATTTTCTCATAAGGGTATGTATATCTTTTTTGAATCAGTACGTCAGGCTTAATCGAAATAAATTAAATTTGGAACGAAATACAAAGTTTTTATTTTCACGAAATTTGCAAGACATGTAGACCTCCAATTGGAATTTTTTCTCACGAACCGTAAGACATAGAGAAAATCTGAGAACTTGAGAAGAACAAGTAGCAAATTTTATGTAAGAAATGTGCACCGGTTTGACTCTAGGACCGGAATTGACGCCAATATATCCGATTAAAGGATGTTTAAATGATGAGCAAATATTACAAAAAATTATAGTTTTTTCCATTTTCCGGCCAAACGGTGCATTTTTTCATAGGGGTATGTATATCTTTTTTGAATCAGTACGTCAGGCTCAATCGAAATAAATTAAGTTTGGAACGAAATACAAAGTTTTTATTTTCACGAAATTTGCAAGACATGTAGACCTCCAATTGGAATTTTTTCTCACGAACCGTAAGACATAGAAAAAATCTGAGAACTTGAGAAGAACAAGTAGCAAATTTTATGTAAGAAATGTGCACCGGTTTGACTCTAGGACCGGAATTGACGCCAATATATCCGATTAAAGGATGTTTAAATGATGAACAAATATTACAAAAAATTATAGTTATTTCCATTTTCCGGCCAAACGGTGCATTTTCTCATAGGGGTATGTATATCTTTTTTGAATCAGTACGTCAGGCTTAATCGAAATAAATTAAGTTTGGAACGAAATACAAAGTTTTTATTTTCACGAAATTTGCAAGACATGTAGACCTCCAATTGGAATTTTTTCTCACGAACCGTAAGACTTAGAAAAAATCTGAGAACTTGAGAAGAACAAGTAGCAAATTTTATGTAGGAAAAGTGCACCGGTTTGACTCTAGGACCGAAATTGACACCAATATGCCCGATTATTGAATTTTGAAAAAAATCCAAGGGTACCCCCTTTAAACATTTTTGGGCAAATTCCAATTTTAGGAAATTGTTTTTTTAATGTTAATATATACACTATGTCTAACTTATTCCAAATATGTGTTTTTTTTCTATCACCTACCCACAGTTTGGCAAAAATAATGGAAAAATCGAATTAAAAATTTTCAGTTTTTTCCATTTTCCGGCCAAACTGTGCATTTTCTCATAAGGGTATGTATATCTTTTTTGAATCAGTACGTCAGGCTTAATCGAAATAAATTAAATTTGGAACGAAATACAAAGTTTTTATTTTCACGAAATTTGCAAGACATGTAGACCTCCAATTGGAATTTTTTCTCACGAACCGTAAGACATAGAGAAAATCTGAGAACTTGAGAAGAACAAGTAGCAAATTTTATGTAAGAAATGTGCACCGGTTTGACTCTAGGACCGGAATTGACGCCAATATATCCGATTAAAGGATGTTTAAATGATGAGCAAATATTACAAAAAATTATAGTTTTTTCCATTTTCCGGCCAAACGGTGCATTTTCTCATAGGGGTATGTATATCTTTTTTGAATCAGTACGTCAGGCTTAATCGAAATAAATTAAGTTTGGAACGAAATACAAAGTTTTTATTTTCACGAAATTTGCAAGACATGTAGACCTCCAATTGGAATTTTTTCTCACGAACCGTAAGACTTAGAAAAAATCTGAGAACTTGAGAAGAACAAGTAGCAAATTTTATGTAGGAAAAGTGCACCGGTTTGACTCTAGGACCGAAATTGACACCAATATGCCCGATTATTGAATTTTGAAAAAAATCCAAGGGTACCCCCTTTAAACATTTTTGGGCAAATTCCAATTTTAGGAAATTGTTTTTTTAATGTTAATATATACACTAGGTCTAACTTATTCCAAATATGTGTTTTTTTTCTATCACCTGCCCACAGTTTGGCAAACATAATGGAAAAATCGAATTAAAAATTTTCAGTTTTTTCCATTTTCCGGCCAAACGGTGCATTTTCTCATAAGGGTATGTATATCTTTTTTGAATCAGTACGTCAGGCTTAATCGAAATAAATTAAATTTGGAACGAAATACAAAGTTTTTATTTTCACGAAATTTGCAAGACATGTAGACCTCCAATTGGAATTTTTTCTCACGAACCGTAAGACATAGAAAAAATCTGAGAACTTGAGAAGAACAAGTAGCAAATTTTATGTAAGAAATGTGCACCGGTTTGACTCTAGGACCGGAATTGACGCCAATATATCCGATTAAAGGATGTTTAAATGATGAACAAATATTACAAAAGATTATAGTTTTTTCCATTTTCCGGCCAAACGGTGCATTTTCTCATAGGGGTATGTACATCTTTTTTGAATCAGTACGTCAGGCTTAATCGAAATAAATTAAGTTTGGAACGAAATACAAAGTTTTTATTTTCACGAAATTTGCAAGACATGTAGACCTCCAATTGGAATTTTTTCTCACGAACCGTAAGACTTAGAAAAAATCTGAGAACTTGAGAAGAACAAGTAGCAAATTTTATGTAGGAAAAGTGCACCGGTTTGACTCTAGGACCGAAATTGACACCAATATGCCCGATTATTGAATTTTGAAAAAAATCCAAGGGTACCCCCTTTAAACATTTTTGGGCAAATTCCAATTTTAGGAAATTGTTTTTTTAATGTTAATATATACACTATGTCTAACTTATTCCAAATATGTGTTTTTTTTCTATCACCTACCCACAGTTTGGCAAAAATAATGGAAAAATCGAATTAAAAATTTTCAGTTTTTTCCATTTTCCGGCCAAACTGTGCATTTTCTCATAAGGGTATGTATATCTTTTTTGAATCAGTACGTCAGGCTTAATCGAAATAAATTAAATTTGGAACGAAATACAAAGTTTTTATTTTCACGAAATTTGCAAGACATGTAGACCTCCAATTGGAATTTTTTCTCACGAACCGTAAGACATAGAGAAAATCTGAGAACTTGAGAAGAACAAGTAGCAAATTTTATGTAAGAAATGTGCACCGGTTTGACTCTAGGACCGGAATTGACGCCAATATATCCGATTAAAGGATGTTTAAATGATGAGCAAATATTACAAAAAATTATAGTTTTTTCCATTTTCCGGCCAAACGGTGCATTTTTTCATAGGGGTATGTATATCTTTTTTGAATCAGTACGTCAGGCTTAATCGAAATAAATTAAGTTTGAAACGAAATACAAAGTTTTTATTTTCACGAAATTTGCAAGACATGTAGACCTCCAATTGGAATTTTTTCTCACCAACCGTAAGACTTAGAAAAAATCTGAGAACTTGAGAAGAACAAGTAGCAAATTTTATGTAGGAAAAGTGCACCGGTTTGACTCTAGGACCGAAATTGACACCAATATGCCCGATTATTGAATTTTGAAAAAAATCCAAGGCTACCCCCTTTAAACATTTTTGGGCAAATTCCAATTTTAGGAAATTGTTTTTTTAATGTTAATATATACACTAGGTCTAACTTATTCCAAATATGTGTTTTTTTTCTATCACCTGCCCACAGTTTGGCAAACATAATGGAAAAATCGAATTAAAAATTTTCAGTTTTTTCCATTTTCCGGCCAAACGGTGCATTTTCTCATAGGGGTATCTATATCTTTTTTGAATCAGTACGTCAGGCTTAATCGAAATAAATTAAATTTGAAACGAAATACAAAGTTTTTATTTTCACGAAATTTGCAAGACATGTAGACCTCCAATTGGAATTTTTTCTCACGAACCGTAAGACATAGAAAAAATCTGAGAACTTGAGAAGAACAAGTAGCAAATTTTATGTAAGAAATGTGCACCGGTTTGACTCTAGGACCGGAATTGACGCCAATATATCCGATTAAAGGATGTTTAAATGATGAACAAATATTACAAAAAATTATAGTTTTTTCCATTTTCCGGCCAAACGGTGCATTTTTTCATAGGGGTATGTATATCTTTTTTGAATCAGTACGTCAGGCTTAATCGAAATAAATTAAGTTTGGAACAAAATACAAAGTTTTTATTTTCACGAAATTTGCAAGACATGTAGACCTCCAATTGGAATTTTTTCTCACGAACCGTAAGACTTAGAAAAAATCTGAGAACTTGAGAAGAACAAGTAGCAAATTTTATGTAGGAAAAGTGCACCGGTTTGACTCTAGGACCGAAATTGACACCAATATGCCCGATTATTGAATTTTGAAAAAAATCCAAGGGTACCCCCTTTAAACATTTTTGGGCAAATTCCAATTTTAGGAAATTGTTTTTTTAATGTTAATATATACACTATGTCTAACTTATTCCAAATATGTGTTTTTTTTCTATCACCTACCCACAGTTTGGCAAACATAATGGAAAAATCGAATTAAAAATTTTCAGTTTTTTCCATTTTCCGGCCAAACGGTGCATTTTCTCATAGGGGTATCTATATCTTTTTTGAATCAGTACGTCAGGCTTAATCGAAATAAATTAAATTTGAAACGAAATACAAAGTTTTTATTTTCACGAAATTTGCAAGACATGTAGACCTCCAATTGGAATTTTTTCTCACGAACCGTAAGACATAGAAAAAATCTGAGAACTTGAGAAGAACAAGTAGCAAATTTTATGTAAGAAATGTGCACCGGTTTGACTCTAGGACCGGAATTGACGCCAATATATCCGATTAAAGGATGTTTAAATGATGAACAAATATTACAAAAAATTATAGTTTTTTCCATTTTCCGGCCAAACGGTGCATTTTCTCATAGGGGTATGTATATCTTTTTTGAATCAGTACGTCAGGCTTAATCGAAATAAATTAAGTTTGGAACGAAATACAAAGTTTTTATTTTCACGAAATTTGCAAGACATGTAGACCTCCAATTGGAATTTTTTCTCACGAACCGTAAGACTTAGAAAAAATCTGAGAACTTGAGAAGAACAAGTAGCAAATTTTATGTAGGAAAAGTGCACCGGTTTGACTCTAGGACCGAAATTGACACCAATATGCCCGATTATTGAATTTTGAAAAAAATCCAAGGGTACCCCCTTTAAACATTTTTGGGCAAATTCCAATTTTAGGAAATTGTTTTTTTAATGTTAATATATACACTATGTCTAACTTATTCCAAATATGTGTTTTTTTTCTATCACCTACCCACAGTTTGGCAAAAATAATGGAAAAATCGAATTAAAAATTTTCAGTTTTTTCCATTTTCCGGCCAAACTGTGCATTTTCTCATAAGGGTATGTATATCTTTTTTGAATCAGTACGTCAGGCTTAATCGAAATAAATTAAATTTGGAACGAAATACAAAGTTTTTATTTTCACGAAATTTGCAAGACATGTAGACCTCCAATTGGAATTTTTTCTCACGAACCGTAAGACATAGAGAAAATCTAAGAACTTGAGAAGAACAAGTAGCAAATTTTATGTAAGAAATGTGCACCGGTTTGACTCTAGGACCGGAATTGACGCCAATATATCCGATTAAAGGATGTTTAAATGATGAGCAAATATTACAAAAAATTATAGTTTTTTCCATTTTCCGGCCAAACGGTGCATTTTTTCATAGGGGTATGTATATCTTTTTTGAATCAGTACGTCAGGCTTAATCGAAATAAATTAAGTTTGAAACGAAATACAAAGTTTTTATTTTCACGAAATTTGCAAGACATGTAGACCTCCAATTGGAATTTTTTCTCACCAACCGTAAGACTTAGAAAAAATCTAAGAACTTGAGAAGAACAAGTAGCAAATTTTATGTAGGAAAAGTGCACCGGTTTGACTCTAGGACCGAAATTGACACCAATATGCCCGATTATTGAATTGTGAAAAAAATCCAAGGCTACCCCCTTTAAACATTTTTGGGCAAATTCCAATTTTAGGAAATTGTTTTTTTAATGTTAATATATACACTAGGTCTAACTTATTCCAAATATGTGTTTTTTTTCTATCACCTGCCCACAGTTTGGCAAACATAATGGAAAAATCGAATTAAAAATTTTCAGTTTTTTCCATTTTCCGGCCAAACGGTGCATTTTCTCATAGGGGTATCTATATCTTGTTTGAATCAGTACGTCAGGCTTAATCGAAATAAATTAAATTTGAAACGAAATACAAAGTTTTTATTTTCACGAAATTTGCAAGACATGTAGACCTCCAATTGGAATTTTTTCTCACGAACCGTAAGACATAGAAAAAATCTGAGAACTTGAGAAGAACAAGTAGCAAATTTTATGTAAGAAATGTGCACCGGTTTGACTCTAGGACCGGAATTGACGCCAATATATCCGATTAAAGGATGTTTAAATGATGAACAAATATTACAAAAAATTATAGTTTTTTCCATTTTCCGGCCAAACGGTGCATTTTCTCATAGGGGTATGTATATCTTTTGTGAATCAGTACGTCAGGCTTAATCGAAATAAATTAAGTTTGGAACGAAATACAAAGTTTTTATTTTCACGAAATTTGCAAGACATGTAGACCTCCAATTGGAATTTTTTCTCACGAACCGTAAGACTTAGAAAAAATCTGAGAACTTGAGAAGAACAAGTAGCAAATTTTATGTAGGAAAAGTGCACCGGTTTGACTCTAGGACCGAAATTGACACCAATATGCCCGATTATTGAATTTTGAAAAAAATCCAAGGGTACCCCCTTTAAACATTTTTGGGCAAATTCCAATTTTAGGAAATTGTTTTTTTAATGTTAATATATACACTATGTCTAACTTATTCCAAATATGTGTTTTTTTTCTATCACCTACCCACAGTTTGGCAAAAATAATGGAAAAATCGAATTAAAAATTTTCAGTTTTTTCCATTTTCCGGCCAAACTGTGCATTTTCTCATAAGGGTATGTATATCTTTTTTGAATCAGTACGTCAGGCTTAATCGAAATAAATTAAATTTGGAACGAAATACAAAGTTTTTATTTTCACGAAATTTGCAAGACATGTAGACCTCCAATTGGAATTTTTTCTCACGAACCGTAAGACATAGAGAAAATCTGAGAACTTGAGAAGAACAAGTAGCAAATTTTATGTAAGAAATGTGCACCGGTTTGACTCTAGGACCGGAATTAACGCCAATATATCCGATTAAAGATGTTTAAATGATGAGCAAATATTACAAAAAATTATAGTTTTTTCCATTTTCCGGCCAAACGGTGCATTTTCTCATAGGGGTATGTATATCTTTTTTAAATCAGTACGTCAGGCTTAATCGAAATAAATTAAGTTTGGAACGAAATACAAAGTTTTTATTTTCACGAAATTTGCAAGACATGTAGACCTCCAATTGGAATTTTTTCTCACGAACCGTAAGACTTAGAAAAAATCTGAGAACTTGAGAAGAACAAGTAGCAAATTTTATGTAGGAAAAGTGCACCGGTTTGACTCTAGGACCGAAATTGACACCAATATGCCCGATTATTGAATTTTGAAAAAAATCCAAGGGTACCCCCTTTAAACATTTTTGGGCAAATTCCAATTTTAGGAAATTGTTTTTTTAATGTTAATATATACACTAGGTCTAACTTATTCCAAATATGTGTTTTTTTTCTATCACCTGCCCACAGTTTGGCAAACATAATGGAAAAATCGAATTAAAAATTTTCAGTTTTTTCCATTTTCCGGCCAAACGGTGCATTTTCTCATAAGGGTATGTATATCTTTTTTGAATCAGTACGTCAGGCTTAATCGAAATAAATTAAATTTGGAACGAAATACAAAGTTTTTATTTTCACGAAATTTGCAAGACATGTAGACCTCCAATTGGAATTTTTTCTCACGAACCGTAAGACATAGAAAAAATCTGAGAACTTGAGAAGAACAAGTAGCAAATTTTATGTAAGAAATGTGCACCGGTTTGACTCTAGGACCGGAATTGACGCCAATATATCCGATTAAAGGATGTTTAAATGATGAACAAATATTACAAAAAATTATAGTTTTTTCCATTTTCCGGCCAAACGGTGCATTTTCTCATAGGGGTATGTATATCTTTTTTGAATCAGTACGTCAGGCTTAATCGAAATAAATTAAGTTTGGAACGAAATACAAAGTTTTTATTTTCACGAAATTTGCAAGACATGTAGACCTCCAATTGGAATTTTTTCTCACGAACCGTAAGACTTAGAAAAAATCTGAGAACTTGAGAAGAACAAGTAGCAAATTTTATGTAGGAAAAGTGCACCGGTTTGACTCTAGGACCGAAATTGACACCAATATGCTCGATTATTGAATTTTGAAAAAAATCCAAGGGTACCCCCTTTAAACATTTTTGGGCAAATTCCAATTTTAGGAAATTGTTTTTTTAATGTTAATATATACACTATGTCTAACTTATTCCAAATATGTGTTTTTTTTCTATCACCTACCCACAGTTTGGCAAAAATAATGGAAAAATCGAATTAAAAATTTTCAGTTTTTTCCATTTTCCGGCCAAACTGTGCATTTTCTCATAAGGGTATGTATATCTTTTTTGAATCAGTACGTCAGGCTTAATCGAAATAAATTAAATTTGGAACGAAATACAAAGTTTTTATTTTCACGAAATTTGCAAGACATGTAGACCTCCAATTGGAATTTTTTCTCACGAACCGTAAGACATAGAGAAAATCTGAGAACTTGAGAAGAACAAGTAGCAAATTTTATGTAAGAAATGTGCACCGGTTTGACTCTAGGACCGGAATTGACGCCAATATATCCGATTAAAGATGTTTAAATGATGAGCAAATATTACAAAAAATTATAGTTTTTTCCATTTTCCGGCCAAACGGTGCATTTTCTCATAGGGGTATGTATATCTTTTTTGAATCAGTACGTCAGGCTTAATCGAAATAAATTAAGTTTGGAACGAAATACAAAGTTTTTATTTTCACGAAATTTGCAAGACATGTAGACCTCCAATTGGAATTTTTTCTCACGAACCGTAAGACTTAGAAAAAATCTGAGAACTTGAGAAGAACAAGTAGCAAATTTTATGTAGGAAAAGTGCACCGGTTTGACTCTAGGACCGAAATTGACACCAATATGCCCGATTATTGAATTTTGAAAAAAATCCAAGGGTACCCCCTTTAAACATTTTTGGGCAAATTCCAATTTTAGGAAATTGTTTTTTTAATGTTAATATATACACTAGGTCTAACTTATTCCAAATATGTGTTTTTTTTCTATCACCTGCCCACAGTTTGGCAAACATAATGGAAAAATCGAATTAAAAATTTTCAGTTTTTTCCATTTTCCGGCCAAACGGTGCATTTTCTCATAAGGGTATGTATATCTTTTTTGAATCAGTACGTCAGGCTTAATCGAAATAAATTAAATTTGGAACGAAATACAAAGTTTTTATTTTCACGAAATTTGCAAGACATGTAGACCTCCAATTGGAATTTTTTCTCACGAACCGTAAGACTTAGAAAAAATCTGAGAACTTGAGAAGAACAAGTAGCAAATTTTATGTAGGAAAAGTGCACCGGTTTGACTCTAGGACCGAAATTGACACCAATATGCCCGATTATTGAATTTTGAAAAAAATCCAAGGGTACCCCCTTTAAACATTTTTGGGCAAATTCCAATTTTAGGAAATTGTTTTTTTAATGTTAATATATACACTATGTCTAACTTATTCCAAATATGTGTTTTTTTTCTATCACCTACCCACAGTTTGGCAAAAATAATGGAAAAATCGAATTAAAAATTTTCAGTTTTTTCCATTTTCCGGCCAAACTGTGCATTTTCTCATAAGGGTATGTATATCTTTTTTGAATCAGTACGTCAGGCTTAATCGAAATAAATTAAATTTGGAACGAAATACAAAGTTTTTATTTTCACGAAATTTGCAAGACATGTAGACCTCCAATTGGAATTTTTTCTCACGAACCGTAAGACATAGAGAAAATCTGAGAACTTGAGAAGAACAAGTAGCAAATTTTATGTAAGAAATGTGCACCGGTTTGACTCTAGGACCGGAATTGACGCCAATATATCCGATTAAAGGATGTTTAAATGATGAGCAAATATTACAAAAAATTATAGTTTTTTCCATTTTCCGGCCAAACGGTGCATTTTTTCATAGGGGTATGTATATCTTTTTTGAATCAGTACGTCAGGCTTAATCGAAATAAATTAAGTTTGAAACGAAATACAAAGTTTTTATTTTCACGAAATTTGCAAGACATGTAGACCTCCAATTGGAATTTTTTCTCACGAACCGTAAGACATAGAGAAAATCTGAGAACTTGAGAAGAACAAGTAGCAAATTTTATGTAAGAAATGTGCACCGGTAGTACACTATGTCTAACTTATTCCAAATATGTGTTTTTTTTCTATCACCTACCCACAGTTTGGCAAAAATAATGGAAAAATCGAATTAAAAATTTTCAGTTTTTTCCATTTTCCGGCCAAACTGTGCATTTTCTCATAAGGGTATGTATATCTTTTTTGAATCAGTACGTCAGGCTTAATCGAAATAAATTAAATTTGGAACGAAATACAAAGTTTTTATTTTCACGAAATTTGCAAGACATGTAGACCTCCAATTGGAATTTTTTCTCACGAACCGTAAGACATAGAGAAAATCTGAGAACTTGAGAAGAACAAGTAGCAAATTTTATGTAAGAAATGTGCACCGGTTTGACTCTAGGACCGGAATTGACGCCAATATATCCGATTAAAGGATGTTTAAATGATGAGCAAATATTACAAAAAATTATAGTTTTTTCCATTTTCCGGCCAAACGGTGCATTTTTTCATAGGGGTATGTATATCTTTTTTGAATCAGTACGTCAGGCTTAATCGAAATAAATTAAGTTTGAAACGAAATACAAAGTTTTTATTTTCACGAAATTTGCAAGACATGTAGACCTCCAATTGGAATTTTTTCTCACCAACCGTAAGACTTAGAAAAAATCTGAGAACTTGAGAAGAACAAGTAGCAAATTTTATGTAGGAAAAGTGCACCGGTTTGACTCTAGGACCGAAATTGACACCAATATGCCCGATTATTGAATTTTGAAAAAAATCCAAGGGTACACCCTTTAAACATTTTTGGGCAAATTCCAATTTTAGGAAATTGTTTTTTTAATGTTAATATATACACTAGGTCTAACTTATTCCAAATATGTGTTTTTTTTCTATCACCTGCCCACAGTTTGGCAAACATAATGGAAAAATCGAATTAAAAATTTTCAGTTTTTTCCATTTTCCGGCCAAACGGTGCATTTTCTCATAAGGGTATGTATATCTTTTTTGAATCAGTACGTCAGGCTTAATCGAAATAAATTAAATTTGGAACGAAATACAAAGTTTTTATTTTCACGAAATTTGCAAGACATGTAGACCTCCAATTGGAATTTTTTCTCACGAACCGTAAGACATAGAAAAAATCTGAGAACTTGAGAAGAACAAGTAGCAAATTTTATGTAAGAAATGTGCACCGGTTTGACTCTAGGACCGGAATTGACGCCAATATATCCGATTAAAGGATGTTTAAATGATGAACAAATATTACAAAAAATTATAGTTTTTTCCATTTTCCGGCCAAACGGTGCATTTTCTCATAGGGGTATGTATATCTTTTTTGAATCAGTACGTCAGGCTTAATCGAAATAAATTAAGTTTGGAACGAAATACAAAGTTTTTATTTTCACGAAATTTGCAAGACATGTAGACCTCCAATTGGAATTTTTTCTCACGAACCGTAAGACTTAGAAAAAATCTGAGAACTTGAGAAGAACAAGTAGCAAATTTTATGTAGGAAAAGTGCACCGGTTTGACTCTAGGACCGAAATTGACACCAATATGCCCGATTATTGAATTTTGAAAAAAATCCAAGGGTACCCCCTTTAAACATTTTTGGGCAAATTCCAATTTTAGGAAATTGTTTTTTTAATGTTAATATATACACTATGTCTAACTTATTCCAAATATGTGTTTTTTTTCTATCACCTACCCACAGTTTGGCAAAAATAATGGAAAAATCGAATTAAAAATTTTCAGTTTTTTCCATTTTCCGGCCAAACTGTGCATTTTCTCATAGGGGTATGTATATCTTTTTTGAATCAGTACGTCAGGCTTAATCGAAATAAATTAAATTTGGAACGAAATACAAAGTTTTTATTTTCACGAAATTTGCAAGACATGTAGACCTCCAATTGGAATTTTTTCTCACGAACCGTAAGACATAGAGAAAATCTAAGAACTTGAGAAGAACAAGTAGCAAATTTTATGTAAGAAATGTGCACCGGTTTGACTCTAGGACCGGAATTGACGCCAATATATCCGATTAAAGGATGTTTAAATGATGAGCAAATATTACAAAAAATTATAGTTTTTTCCATTTTCCGGCCAAACGGTGCATTTTTTCATAGGGGTATGTATATCTTTTTTGAATCAGTACGTCAGGCTTAATCGAAATAAATTAAGTTTGAAACGAAATACAAAGTTTTTATTTTCACGAAATTTGCAAGACATGTAGACCTCCAATTGGAATTTTTTCTCACCAACCGTAAGACTTAGAAAAAATCTGAGAACTTGAGAAGAACAAGTAGCAAATTTTATGTAGGAAAAGTGCACCGGTTTGACTCTAGGACCGAAATTGACACCAATATGCCCGATTATTGAATTTTGAAAAAAATCCAAGGGTACCCCCTTTAAACATTTTTGGGCAAATTCCAATTTTAGGAAATTGTTTTTTTAATGTTAATATATACACTAGGTCTAACTTATTCCAAATATGTGTTTTTTTTCTATCACCTGCCCACAGTTTGGCAAACATAATGGAAAAATCGAATTAAAATTTTCAATTTTTTCCATTTTCCGGCCAAACGGTGCATTTTCTCATAAGGGTATGTATATCTTTTTTGAATCAGTACGTCAGGCTTAATCGAAATAAATTAAATTTGGAACGAAATACAAAGTTTTTATTTTCACGAAATTTGCAAGACATGTAGACCTCCAATTGGAATTTTTTCTCACGAACCGTAAGACATAGAAAAAATCTGAGAACTTGAGAAGAACAAGTAGCAAATTTTATGTAAGAAATGTGCACCGGTTTGACTCTAGGACCGGAATTGACGCCAATATATCCGATTAAAGGATGTTTAAATGATGAACAAATATTACAAAAAATTATAGTTTTTTCCATTTTCCGGCCAAACGGTGCATTTTCTCATAGGGGTATGTATATCTTTTTTGAATCAGTACGTCAGGCTTAATCGAAATAAATTAAGTTTGGAACGAAATACAAAGTTTTTATTTTCACGAAATTTGCAAGACATGTAGACCTCCAATTGGAATTTTTTCTCACGAACCGTAAGACTTAGAAAAAATCTGAGAACTTGAGAAGAACAAGTAGCAAATTTTATGTAGGAAAAGTGCACCGGTTTGACTCTAGGACCGAAATTGACACCAATATGCCCGATTATTGAATTTTGAAAAAAATCCAAGGGTACCCCCTTTAAACATTTTTGGGCAAATTCCAATTTTAGGAAATTGTTTTTTTAATGTTAATATATACACTATGTCTAACTTATTCCAAATATGTGTTTTTTTTCTATCACCTACCCACAGTTTGGCAAAAATAATGGAAAAATCGAATTAAAAATTTTCAGTTTTTTCCATTTTCCGGCCAAACTGTGCATTTTCTCATAAGGGTATGTATATCTTTTTTGAATCAGTACGTCAGGCTTAATCGAAATAAATTAAATTTGGAACGAAATACAAAGTTTTTATTTTCACGAAATTTGCAAGACATGTAGACCTCCAATTGGAATTTTTTCTCACGAACCGTAAGACATAGAGAAAATCTAAGAACTTGAGAAGAACAAGTAGCAAATTTTATGTAAGAAATGTGCACCGGTTTGACTCTAGGACCGGAATTGACGCCAATATATCCGATTAAAGGATGTTTAAATGATGAGCAAATATTACAAAAAATTATAGTTTTTTCCATTTTCCGGCCAAACGGTGCATTTTTTCATAGGGGTATGTATATCTTTTTTGAATCAGTACGTCAGGCTTAATCGAAATAAATTAAGTTTGAAACGAAATACAAAGTTTTTATTTTCACGAAATTTGCAAGACATGTAGACCTCCAATTGGAATTTTTTCTCACCAACCGTAAGACTTAGAAAAAATCTGAGAACTTGAGAAGAACAAGTAGCAAATTTTATGTAGGAAAAGTGCACCGGTTTGACTCTAGGACCGAAATTGACACCAATATGCCCGATTATTGAATTTTGAAAAAAATCCAAGGCTACCCCCTTTAAACATTTTTGGGCAAATTCCAATTTTAGGAAATTGTTTTTTTAATGTTAATATATACACTAGGTCTAACTTATTCCAAATATGTGTTTTTTTTCTATCACCTGCCCACAGTTTGGCAAACATAATGGAAAAATCGAATTAAAAATTTTCAGTTTTTTCCATTTTCCGGCCAAACGGTGCATTTTCTCATAGGGGTATCTATATCTTTTTTGAATCAGTACGTCAGGCTTAATCGAAATAAATTAAATTTGAAACGAAATACAAAGTTTTTATTTTCACGAAATTTGCAAGACATGTAGACCTCCAATTGGAATTTTTTCTCACGAACCGTAAGACATAGAAAAAATCTGAGAACTTGAGAAGAACAAGTAGCAAATTTTATGTAAGAAATGTGCACCGGTTTGACTCTAGGACCGGAATTGACGCCAATATATCCGATTAAAGGATGTTTAAATGATGAACAAATATTACAAAAAATTATAGTTTTTTCCATTTTCCGGCCAAACGGTGCATTTTCTCATAGGGGTATGTATATCTTTTTTGAATCAGTACGTCAGGCTTAATCGAAATAAATTAAGTTTGGAACGAAATACAAAGTTTTTATTTTCACGAAATTTGCAAGACATGTAGACCTCCAATTGGAATTTTTTCTCACGAACCGTAAGACTTAGAAAAAATCTGAGAACTTGAGAAGAACAAGTAGCAAATTTTATGTAGGAAAAGTGCACCGGTTTGACTCTAGGACCGAAATTGACACCAATATGCCCGATTATTGAATTTTGAAAAAAATCCAAGGGTACCCCCTTTAAACATTTTTGGGCAAATTCCAATTTTAGGAAATTGTTTTTTTAATGTTAATATATACACTATGTCTAACTTATTCCAAATATGTGTTTTTTTTCTATCACCTACCCACAGTTTGGCAAAAATAATGGAAAAATCGAATTAAAAATTTTCAGTTTTTTCCATTTTCCGGCCAAACTGTGCATTTTCTCATAAGGGTATGTATATCTTTTTTGAATCAGTACGTCAGGCTTAATCGAAATAAATTAAATTTGGAACGAAATACAAAGTTTTTATTTTCACGAAATTTGCAAGACATGTAGACCTCCAATTGGAATTTTTTCTCACGAACCGTAAGACATAGAGAAAATCTAAGAACTTGAGAAGAACAAGTAGCAAATTTTATGTAAGAAATGTGCACCGGTTTGACTCTAGGACCGGAATTGACGCCAATATATCCGATTAAAGGATGTTTAAATGATGAGCAAATATTACAAAAAATTATAGTTTTTTCCATTTTCCGGCCAAACGGTGCATTTTTTCATAGGGGTATGTATATCTTTTTTGAATCAGTACGTCAGGCTTAATCGAAATAAATTAAGTTTGAAACGAAATACAAAGTTTTTATTTTCACGAAATTTGCAAGACATGTAGACCTCCAATTGGAATTTTTTCTCACCAACCGTAAGACTTAGAAAAAATCTGAGAACTTGAGAAGAACAAGTAGCAAATTTTATGTAGGAAAAGTGCACCGGTTTGACTCTAGGACCGAAATTGACACCAATATGCCCGATTATTGAATTTTGAAAAAAATCCAAGGCTACCCCCTTTAAACATTTTTGGGCAAATTCCAATTTTAGGAAATTGTTTTTTTAATGTTAATATATACACTAGGTCTAACTTATTCCAAATATGTGTTTTTTTTCTATCACCTGCCCACAGTTTGGCAAACATAATGGAAAAATCGAATTAAAAATTTTCAGTTTTTTCCATTTTCCGGCCAAACGGTGCATTTTCTCATAGGGGTATCTATATCTTTTTTGAATCAGTACGTCAGGCTTAATCGAAATAAATTAAATTTGAAACGAAATACAAAGTTTTTATTTTCACGAAATTTGCAAGACATGTAGACCTCCAATTGGAATTTTTTCTCACGAACCGTAAGACATAGAGAAAATCTAAGAACTTGAGAAGAACAAGTAGCAAATTTTATGTAAGAAATGTGCACCGGTTTGACTCTAGGACCGGAATTGACGCCAATATATCCGATTAAAGGATGTTTAAATGATGAGCAAATATTACAAAAAATTATAGTTTTTTCCATTTTCCGGCCAAACGGTGCATTTTTTCATAGGGGTATGTATATCTTTTTTGAATCAGTACGTCAGGCTTAATCGAAATAAATTAAGTTTGAAACGAAATACAAAGTTTTTATTTTCACGAAATTTGCAAGACATGTAGACCTCCAATTGGAATTTTTTCTCACCAACCGTAAGACTTAGAAAAAATCTGAGAACTTGAGAAGAACAAGTAGCAAATTTTATGTAGGAAAAGTGCACCGGTTTGACTCTAGGACCGAAATTGACACCAATATGCCCGATTATTGAATTTTGAAAAAAATCCAAGGCTACCCCCTTTAAACATTTTTGGGCAAATTCCAATTTTAGGAAATTGTTTTTTTAATGTTAATATATACACTAGGTCTAACTTATTCCAAATATGTGTTTTTTTTCTATCACCTGCCCACAGTTTGGCAAACATAATGGAAAAATCGAATTAAAAATTTTCAGTTTTTTCCATTTTCCGGCCAAACGGTGCATTTTCTCATAGGGGTATCTATATCTTTTTTGAATCAGTACGTCAGGCTTAATCGAAATAAATTAAATTTGAAACGAAATACAAAGTTTTTATTTTCACGAAATTTGCAAGACATGTAGACCTCCAATTGGAATTTTTTCTCACGAACCGTAAGACATAGAAAAAATCTGAGAACTTGAGAAGAACAAGTAGCAAATTTTATGTAAGAAATGTGCACCGGTTTGACTCTAGGACCGGAATTGACGCCAATATATCCGATTAAAGGATGTTTAAATGATGAACAAATATTACAAAAAATTATAGTTTTTTCCATTTTCCGGCCAAACGGTGCATTTTCTCATAGGGGTATGTATATCTTTTTTGAATCAGTACGTCAGGCTTAATCGAAATAAATTAAGTTTGGAACGAAATACAAAGTTTTTATTTTCACGAAATTTGCAAGACATGTAGACCTCCAATTGGAATTTTTTCTCACGAACCGTAAGACTTAGAAAAAATCTGAGAACTTGAGAAGAACAAGTAGCAAATTTTATGTAGGAAAAGTGCACCGGTTTGACTCTAGGACCGAAATTGACACCAATATGCCCGATTATTGAATTTTGAAAAAAATCCAAGGGTACCCCCTTTAAACATTTTTGGGCAAATTCCAATTTTAGGAAATTGTTTTTTTAATGTTAATATATACACTATGTCTAACTTATTCCAAATATGTGTTTTTTTTCTATCACCTACCCACAGTTTGGCAAAAATAATGGAAAAATCGAATTAAAAATTTTCAGTTTTTTCCATTTTTCGGCCAAACTGTGCATTTTCTCATAAGGGTATGTATATCTTTTTTGAATCAGTACGTCAGGCTTAATCGAAATAAATTAAATTTGGAACGAAATACAAAGTTTTTATTTTCACGAAATTTGCAAGACATGTAGACCTCCAATTGGAATTTTTTCTCACGAACCGTAAGACATAGAGAAAATCTGAGAACTTGAGAAGAACAAGTAGCAAATTTTATGTAAGAAATGTGCACCGGTTTGACTCTAGGACCGGAATTGACGCCAATATATCCGATTAAAGGATGTTTAAATGATGAGCAAATATTACAAAAAATTATAGTTTTTTCCATTTTCCGGCCAAACGGTGCATTTTTTCATAGGGGTATGTATATCTTTTTTGAATCAGTACGTCAGGCTTAATCGAAATAAATTAAGTTTGGAACGAAATACAAAGTTTTTATTTTCACGAAATTTGCAAGACATGTAGACCTCCAATTGGAATTTTTTCTCACGAACCGTAAGACATAGAAAAAATCTGAGAACTTGAGAAGAACAAGTAGCAAATTTTATGTAAGAAATGTGCACCGGTTTGACTCTAGGACCGGAATTGACGCCAATATATCCGATTAAAGGATGTTTAAATGATGAACAAATATTACAAAAAATTATAGTTTTTTCCATTTTCCGGCCAAACGGTGCATTTTCTCATAGGGGTATGTATATCTTTTTTGAATCAGTACGTCAGGCTTAATCGAAATAAATTAAGTTTGGAACGAAATACAAAGTTTTTATTTTCACGAAATTTGCAAGACATGTAGACCTCCAATTGGAATTTTTTCTCACCAACCGTAAGACTTAGAAAAAATCTGAGAACTTAAGAAGAACAAGTAGCAAATTTTATGTAGGAAAAGTGCACCGGTTTGACTCTAGGACCGAAATTGACACCAATATGCCCGATTATTGAATTTTGAAAAAAATCCAAGGCTACCCCCTTTAAACATTTTTGGGCAAATTCCAATTTTAGGAAATTGTTTTTTTAATGTTAATATATACACTAGGTCTAACTTATTCCAAATATGTGTTTTTTTTCTATCACCTGCCCACAGTTTGGCAAACATAATGGAAAAATCGAATTAAAAATTTTCAGTTTTTTCCATTTTCCGGCCAAACGGTGCATTTTCTCATAGGGGTATCTATATCTTTTTTGAATCAGTACGTCAGGCTTAATCGAAATAAATTAAATTTGAAACGAAATACAAAGTTTTTATTTTCACGAAATTTGCAAGACATGTAGACCTCCAATTGGAATTTTTTCTCACGAACCGTAAGACATAGAAAAAATCTGAGAACTTGAGAAGAACAAGTAGCAAATTTTATGTAAGAAATGTGCACCGGTTTGACTCTAGGTCCGGAATTGACGCCAATATATCCGATTAAAGGATGTTTAAATGATGAACAAATATTACAAAAAATTATAGTTTTTTCCATTTTCCGGCCAAACGGTGCATTTTCTCATAGGGGTATGTATATCTTTTTTGAATCAGTACGTCAGGCTTAATCGAAATAAATTAAGTTTGGAACGAAATACAAAGTTTTTATTTTCACGAAATTTGCAAGACATGTAGACCTCCAATTGGAATTTTTTCTCACGAACCGTAAGACTTAAAAAAATCTGAGAACTTGAGAAGAACAAGTAGCAAATTTTATGTAGGAAAAGTGCACCGGTTTGACTCTAGGACCGAAATTGACACCAATATGCCCGATTATTGAATTTTGAAAAAAATCCAAGGGTACCCCCTTTAAACATTTTTGGGCAAATTCCAATTTTAGGAAATTGTTTTTTTAATGTTAATATATACACTATGTCTAACTTATTCCAAATATGTGTTTTTTTTCTATCACCTACCCACAGTTTGGCAAAAATAATGGAAAAATCGAATTAAAAATTTTCAGTTTTTTCCATTTTCCGGCCAAACTGTGCATTTTCTCATAAGGGTATGTATATCTTTTTTGAATCAGTACGTCAGGCTTAATCGAAATAAATTAAATTTGGAACGAAATACAAAGTTTTTATTTTCACGAAATTTGCAAGACATGTAGACCTCCAATTGGAATTTTTTCTCACGAACCGTAAGACATAGAGAAAATCTAAGAACTTGAGAAGAACAAGTAGCAAATTTTATGTAAGAAATGTGCACCGGTTTGACTCTAGGACCGGAATTGACGCCAATATATCCGATTAAAGGATGTTTAAATGATGAGCAAATATTACAAAAAATTATAGTTTTTTCCATTTTTCGGCCAAACGGTGCATTTTTTCATAGGGGTATGTATATCTTTTTTGAATCAGTACGTCAGGCTTAATCGAAATAAATTAAGTTTGAAACGAAATACAAAGTTTTTATTTTCACGAAATTTGCAAGACATGTAGACCTCCAATTGGAATTTTTTCTCACCAACCGTAAGACTTAGAAAAAATCTGAGAACTTGAGAAGAACAAGTAGCAAATTTTATGTAGGAAAAGTGCACCGGTTTGACTCTAGGACCGAAATTGACACCAATATGCCCGATTATTGAATTTTGAAAAAAATCCAAGGCTACCCCCTTTAAACATTTTTGGGCAAATTCCAATTTTAGGAAATTGTTTTTTTAATGTTAATATATACACTAGGTCTAACTTATTCCAAATATGTGTTTTTTTTCTATCACCTGCCCACAGTTTGGCAAACATAATGGAAAAATCGAATTAAAAATTTTCAGTTTTTTCCATTTTCCGGCCAAACGGTGCATTTTCTCATAGGGGTATCTATATCTTTTTTGAATCAGTACGTCAGGCTTAATCGAAATAAATTAAATTTGAAACGAAATACAAAGTTTTTATTTTCACGAAATTTGCAAGACATGTAGACCTCCAATTGGAATTTTTTCTCACGAACCGTAAGACATAGAAAAAATCTGAGAACTTGAGAAGAACAAGTAGCAAATTTTATGTAAGAAATGTGCACCGGTTTGACTCTAGGACCGGAATTGACGCCAATATATCCGATTAAAGGATGTTTAAATGATGAACAAATATTACAAAAAATTATAGTTTTTTCCATTTTCCGGCCAAACGGTGCATTTTCTCATAGGGGTATGTATATCTTTTTTGAATCAGTACGTCAGGCTTAATCGAAATAAATTAAGTTTGGAACGAAATACAAAGTTTTTATTTTCACGAAATTTGCAAGACATGTAGACCTCCAATTGGAATTTTTTCTCACGAACCGTAAGACTTAGAAAAAATCTGAGAACTTGAGAAGAACAAGTAGCAAATTTTATGTAGGAAAAGTGCACCGGTTTGACTCTAGGACCGAAATTGACACCAATATGCCCGATTATTGAATTTTGAAAAAAATCCAAGGGTACCCCCTTTAAACATTTTTGGGCAAATTCCAATTTTAGGAAATTGTTTTTTTAATGTTAATATATACACTATGTCTAACTTATTCCAAATATGTGTTTTTTTTCTATCACCTACCCACAGTTTGGCAAAAATAATGGAAAAATCGAATTAAAAATTTTCAGTTTTTTCCATTTTCCGGCCAAACTGTGCATTTTCTCATAAGGGTATGTATATCTTTTTTGAATCAGTACGTCAGGCTTAATCGAAATAAATTAAATTTGGAACGAAATACAAAGTTTTTATTTTCACGAAATTTGCAAGACATGTAGACCTCCAATTGGAATTTTTTCTCACGAACCGTAAGACATAGAGAAAATCTGAGAACTTGAGAAGAACAAGTAGCAAATTTTATGTAAGAAATGTGCACCGGTTTGACTCTAGGACCGGAATTGACGCCAATATATCCGATTAAAGGATGTTTAAATGATGAGCAAATATTACAAAAAATTATAGTTTTTTCCATTTTCCGGCCAAACGGTGCATTTTTTCATAGGGGTATGTATATCTTTTTTGAATCAGTACGTCAGGCTTAATCGAAATAAATTAAGTTTGGAACGAAATACAAAGTTTTTATTTTCACGAAATTTGCAAGACATGTAGACCTCCAATTGGAATTTTTTCTCACGAACCGTAAGACATAGAAAAAATCTGAGAACTTGAGAAGAACAAGTAGCAAATTTTATGTAAGAAATGTGCACCGGTTTGACTCTAGGACCGGAATTGACGCCAATATATCCGATTAAAGGATGTTTAAATGATGAACAAATATTACAAAAAATTATAGTTTTTTCCATTTTCCGGCCAAACGGTGCATTTTCTCATAGGGGTATGTATATCTTTTTTGAATCAGTACGTCAGGCTTAATCGAAATAAATTAAGTTTGGAACGAAATACAAAGTTTTTATTTTCACGAAATTTGCAAGACATGTAGACCTCCAATTGGAATTTTTTCTCACCAACCGTAAGACTTAGAAAAAATCTGAGAACTTAAGAAGAACAAGTAGCAAATTTTATGTAGGAAAAGTGCACCGGTTTGACTCTAGGACCGAAATTGACACCAATATGCCCGATTATTGAATTTTGAAAAAAATCCAAGGCTACCCCCTTTAAACATTTTTGGGCAAATTCCAATTTTAGGAAATTGTTTTTTTAATGTTAATATATACACTAGGTCTAACTTATTCCAAATATGTGTTTTTTTTCTATCACCTGCCCACAGTTTGGCAAACATAATGGAAAAATCGAATTAAAAATTTTCAGTTTTTTCCATTTTCCGGCCAAACGGTGCATTTTCTCATAGGGGTATCTATATCTTTTTTGAATCAGTACGTCAGGCTTAATCGAAATAAATTAAATTTGAAACGAAATACAAAGTTTTTATTTTCACGAAATTTGCAAGACATGTAGACCTCCAATTGGAATTTTTTCTCACGAACCGTAAGACATAGAAAAAATCTGAGAACTTGAGAAGAACAAGTAGCAAATTTTATGTAAGAAATGTGCACCGGTTTGACTCTAGGTCCGGAATTGACGCCAATATATCCGATTAAAGGATGTTTAAATGATGAACAAATATTACAAAAAATTATAGTTTTTTCCATTTTCCGGCCAAACGGTGCATTTTCTCATAGGGGTATGTATATCTTTTTTGAATCAGTACGTCAGGCTTAATCGAAATAAATTAAGTTTGGAACGAAATACAAAGTTTTTATTTTCACGAAATTTGCAAGACATGTAGACCTCCAATTGGAATTTTTTCTCACGAACCACACACACACACACACATGAGTTCATCCCAACCCCTATGGAACATGAGTGTACCACTGCTAGACAGTGGGACCCCCATGTCCGAAGATCAGACCGGTCTCGTTCCAAAAGAGCAAGTCGTTTTGGCTCGGTACCTATCTGACCCCCAGGTTTTTTCCACCACCCCTCCTCTACGTCTGACATACGCAGAGGAGGCTTGAACTGTTACGTCGGGCGATTTGGGAAAAGAAACACCCTCCGTTTTCCATGACTTGTGGTTAGGCCACCTATCTGTAGGGGTAGCTTAGTGTAGCTTTTCTCCCTATTTACTTTACTGAGTTTACTATGGCTTTACTTTGGGCTCTGTGACCCTAAAAAAATGTGTGTCCGATCAGGGGGTCGACAGCAAACTGTCGGCCCCCTGTTCGGTTGTTGTGTGCTCGGTCACACAGTCGTCAATTTGGCAAAACAAGTTTTGGTCTCCTTGCCGACTGGGCGATCGATAGGCCTGGCCATCGAGCCCGTGCTTGTCGCACACGACCTCGATGCTCAGTTTTCGCGAGTTGCCTGTGGCAACTTAGTCCTGAAGGGCTATTCCTGAAGGGTCTTTTTCCTTAGGGGCGTGCCTGAGGGGCCTCAGCCTTGTGGCTTTACTTATTAGGATTTTGTCCTGTTTTGATTTTACTTTATTGGCCTATACAGATTTTTGTTGAAAAAAAAAAAAAAAAAAAAAAAAAAAAAAAAAAAAAAAAAAAAAAAAAAAAAAAAAAAAAAAAAAAAAAAAAAAATAATTGGGGGATTGGGATGGGATTTAGGGTTTTTTTTTGGTGAGCTAAGCTCTTTTTTGTTTTTTGATTTTTTTTTGTGTTTTTGTGTTTTTATGGGCCAAATCTGCTAAGCCATAGATTAGGGCTTCTCATGTGAATATCTTTCTTTACGTTCAATTAGGGTTTACCCTGTATCCAGCCAGCTGTTGTTTTGGCCGTCTATGTACTGTCCTTATATTAGGATCGTAGTTTGTCAACTCTCTTAGCGAACGGTTCGGATGGTTTCTGAGGTTTTCAAAAAGCTCATATGCATGTTCGACCATCATGTTCAGGACGCTCTTTTGCTGCGAATCCCTATATACGTACCTTAGTGGCACATATTTAGGAATTTTAAGAGCCTCTCTGATCATGTAGTTCTGTACAGTTTGGATTTTCTTTCTGTTTGTTTCACATGCATGCCCCCACGCTGCTGAGGCGTATGTGAGGGTTGGCAGAATGATGGCATTTGCCATTCTTATTTTCGTTTTGAACCTCAGATTACTTTTCCTCCCTATAAGCGAGGAGAGTTGACTTTTAAGGATTTTTGCCTTTTGAACTGTTCTGTTTATGTGTTTAGTAAAGGTGAGACGTTTATCTAGCGTTACTCCGAGATATTTGGCGTCGTCTTGCCATTCGACCGGAGTATCGAAGATAGATAGTTCCCTGTTGGGGATTCCGTGCCGTCTTTTGTACATGACTGCCTGAGTTTTGTCCGGGTTGACGGCAATTTTCCACGTAACACACCAAGATTGCAAATGGTCTAGTGCCGTTTGCAAGTATCTAGTGGCCAGATCAGGATTTATGCTGCTAGCAGCTATAGCAGTGTCATCGGCGTAAAGGCTGAGCATAGTATGTTGATCACCACCAGGGGTATCTGAAGTGTATATGGTGTACAGGTAAGGCGACAGCACGGCTCCCTGTGGCACTCCAGCCTCCATGATTCCGACTTCGGATAGGGAGGGCCCTATTCGAACTCTGAATCTTCTGTTGGCTAGGTACGAGGAGAGGAGACATGTCATCGCTTCACTGTACCCCATTTCGTTCATTTTATACAGCAATCCGTCGTGCCATACTCTGTCAAAGGCTTTACTGACATCTAAGAAGGCGGTTGCTGTATATTTTCTTTCATTATACCCCTTAGTGATGTACTCTGTCAATCTTAGTATTTGCAGTTCGCAGGAGTGATTGCTCCTAAATCCAAACTGCGCTTCAGGGATTGCATCCGTTGCCTCAGATTCTTCTCTTAATCTTGCCAAGATGACTCGCTCAGCAATTTTGCTTACTGATGATAGTAGGCTAATGGGTCGGTAGTTCTGTGGAAAAGTTCCGTCTTTACCCGGTTTCTCTATCATTATAACATGGGCCTCCTTCCACCTGTCAGGAAAGTATCTTAATCTTATGATATGATTGATTATGTTCGTTAGATGAACGATTGCTTTCAGTGGCAGATTTTTTAAGGCCCTGTTTGTGATGTTATCTGGGCCTGGAGCCTTCTTAGCGTTGGTCATTTTGATAAACTGCTGGATTTCCTCGGGGGTGGTATGCCTGAGAGCTATGTCGCCTCTACTTCTCTTTAGACGTCTGCTCCTTCTTTCTACTTCGTCTTCGAAGTCTGGATCTTCATCGGGATGGTAGTTGTTTCTGCATCCTCTTTCTAGTGTATCTTTCATGACCTCCGCTTTGTCTTGTTCAGAATAAACTAGGCCGTTTTCCCCATGTAAGGTGGGTATTGGCTTTTTATCCTTTCGCAAGACTTTAGAAAGCTTCCAGAAACCTGATTTATTAGGGTCTAGCTGTTGGATGAAGTCGTCCCAGCTGTTATTTCTGTGGATTTCCAGCTGTTTTTTAACCTCCCTATTTAGTTCATTGGCAATTCTTTTATCTTCTATATTCCTAGTCCTGTTTGCCCTTCTTCGCTGTCTGTTTTTCTCTCTTATAAGAGTTTTTAATTCGTTGCTGATGTCTCTGAACCTTCCTCTGGGTGTTGTTGAGGTTTCTTCTTTTGTGCTGGTTTCCAGCGCATTTTGTATGGTTCTTTCGAATTTCAACACATACTCTTCTAGTTCCCGTTTGTTGTTGATGTCAGGAACTATTCCTATTGTTTCAGAGACGATACGTTTGAAGTTGGGCCAGCTTGTCCTCTTTTTCTTGTATGGCTGCACGTCGTTTGTTTCTACGGCGCCTAGAGTTAGCACGATTAGGTTGTGGTTGGAGTCTCCTTCATTGAGTGAGATTATATCGTGTTGTTGTCCCACGTTGTGAAGAATTGCATTCTTCTCACGAACCGTAAGACTTAAAAAAATCTGAGAACTTGAGAAGAACAAGTAGCAAATTTTATGTAGGAAAAGTGCACCGGTTTGACTCTAGGACCGAAATTGACACCAATATGCCCGATTATTGAATTTTGAAAAAAATCCAAGGGTACCCCCTTTAAACATTTTTGGGCAAATTCCAATTTTAGGAAATTGTTTTTTTAATGTTAATATATACACTATGTCTAACTTATTCCAAATATGTGTTTTTTTTCTATCACCTACCCACAGTTTGGCAAAAATAATGGAAAAATCGAATTAAAAATTTTCAGTTTTTTCCATTTTCCGGCCAAACTGTGCATTTTCTCATAAGGGTATGTATATCTTTTTTGAATCAGTACGTCAGGCTTAATCGAAATAAATTAAATTTGGAACGAAATACAAAGTTTTTATTTTCACGAAATTTGCAAGACATGTAGACCTCCAATTGGAATTTTTTCTCACGAACCGTAAGACATAGAGAAAATCTGAGAACTTGAGAAGAACAAGTAGCAAATTTTATGTAAGAAATGTGCACCGGTTTGACTCTAGGACCGGAATTGACGCCAATATATCCGATTAAAGGATGTTTAAATGATGAGCAAATATTACAAAAAATTATAGTTTTTTCCATTTTCCGGCCAAACGGTGCATTTTTTCATAGGGGTATGTATATCTTTTTTGAATCAGTACGTCAGGCTTAATCGAAATAAATTAAGTTTGGAACGAAATACAAAGTTTTTATTTTCACGAAATTTGCAAGACATGTAGACCTCCAATTGGAATTTTTTCTCACGAACCGTAAGACATAGAAAAAATCTGAGAACTTGAGAAGAACAAGTAGCAAATTTTATGTAAGAAATGTGCACCGGTTTGACTCTAGGACCGGAATTGACGCCAATATATCCGATTAAAGGATGTTTAAATGATGAACAAATATTACAAAAAATTATAGTTTTTTCCATTTTCCGGCCAAACGGTGCATTTTCTCATAGGGGTATGTATATCTTTTTTGAATCAGTACGTCAGGCTTAATCGAAATAAATTAAGTTTGGAACGAAATACAAAGTTTTTATTTTCACGAAATTTGCAAGACATGTAGACCTCCAATTGGAATTTTTTCTCACGAACCGTAAGACTTAGAAAAAATCTGAGAACTTGAGAAGAACAAGTAGCAAATTTTATGTAGGAAAAGTGCACCGGTTTGACTCTAGGACCGAAATTGACACCAATATGCCCGATTATTGAATTTTGAAAAAAATCCAAGGGTACCCCCTTTAAACATTTTTGGGCAAATTCCAATTTTAGGAAATTGTTTTTTTAATGTTAATATATACACTATGTCTAACTTATTCCAAATATGTGTTTTTTTTCTATCACCTACCCACAGTTTGGCAAAAATAATGGAAAAATCGAATTAAAAATTTTCAGTTTTTTCCATTTTCCGGCCAAACTGTGCATTTTCTCATAAGGGTATGTATATCTTTTTTGAATCAGTACGTCAGGCTTAATCGAAATAAATTAAATTTGGAACGAAATACAAAGTTTTTATTTTCACGAAATTTGCAAGACATGTAGACCTCCAATTGGAATTTTTTCTCACGAACCGTAAGACATAGAGAAAATCTGAGAACTTGAGAAGAACAAGTAGCAAATTTTATGTAAGAAATGTGCACCGGTTTGACTCTAGGACCGGAATTGACGCCAATATATCCGATTAAAGGATGTTTAAATGATGAGCAAATATTACAAAAAATTATAGTTTTTTCCATTTTCCGGCCAAACGGTGCATTTTCTCATAGGGGTATGTATATCTTTTTTGAATCAGTACGTCAGGCTTAATCGAAATAAATTAAGTTTGGAACGAAATACAAAGTTTTTATTTTCACGAAATTTGCAAGACATGTAGACCTCCAATTGGAATTTTTTCTCACGAACCGTAAGACTTAGAAAAAATCTGAGAACTTGAGAAGAACAAGTAGCAAATTTTATGTAGGAAAAGTGCACCGGTTTGACTCTAGGACCGAAATTGACACCAATATGCCCGATTATTGAATTTTGAAAAAAATCCAAGGGTACCCCCTTTAAACATTTTTGGGCAAATTCCAATTTTAGGAAATTGTTTTTTTAATGTTAATATATACACTAGGTCTAACTTATTCCAAATATGTGTTTTTTTTCTATCACCTGCCCACAGTTTGGCAAACATAATGGAAAAATCGAATTAAAAATTTTCAGTTTTTTCCATTTTCCGGCCAAACGGTGCATTTTCTCATAGGGGTATGTATATCTTTTTTGAATCAGTACGTCAGGCTTAATCGAAATAAATTAAATTTGGAACGAAATACAAAGTTTTTATTTTCACGAAATTTGCAAGACATGTAGACCTCCAATTGGAATTTTTTCTCACGAACCGTAAGACATAGAAAAAATCTGAGAACTTGAGAAGAACAAGTAGCAAATTTTATGTAAGAAATGTGCACCGGTTTGACTCTAGGACCGGAATTGACGCCAATATATCCGATTAAAGGATGTTTAAATGATGAACAAATATTACAAAAAATTATAGTTTTTTCCATTTTCCGGCCAAACGGTGCATTTTCTCATAGGGGTATGTACATCTTTTTTGAATCAGTACGTCAGGCTTAATCGAAATAAATTAAGTTTGGAACGAAATACAAAGTTTTTATTTTCACGAAATTTGCAAGACATGTAGACCTCCAATTGGAATTTTTTCTCACGAACCGTAAGACTTAGAAAAAATCTGAGAACTTGAGAAGAACAAGTAGCAAATTTTATGTAGGAAAAGTGCACCGGTTTGACTCTAGGACCGAAATTGACACCAATATGCCCGATTATTGAATTTTGAAAAAAATCCAAGGGTACCCCCTTTAAACATTTTTGGGCAAATTCCAATTTTAGGAAATTGTTTTTTTAATGTTAATATATACACTATGTCTAACTTATTCCAAATATGTGTTTTTTTTCTATCACCTACCCACAGTTTGGCAAAAATAATGGAAAAATCGAATTAAAAATTTTCAGTTTTTTCCATTTTCCGGCCAAACTGTGCATTTTCTCATAAGGGTATGTATATCTTTTTTGAATCAGTACGTCAGGCTTAATAGAAATAAATTAAATTTGGAACGAAATACAAAGTTTTTATTTTCACGAAATTTGCAAGACATGTAGACCTCCAATTGGAATTTTTTCTCACGAACCGTAAGACATAGAAAAAATCTGAGAACTTGAGAAGAACAAGTAGCAAATTTTATGTAAGAAATGTGCACCGGTTTGACTCTAGGACCGGAATTGACGCCAATATATCCGATTAAAGGATGTTTAAATGATGAGCAAATATTACAAAAAATTATAGTTTTTTCCATTTTCCGGCCAAACGGTGCATTTTTTCATAGGGGTATGTATATCTTTTTTGAATCAGTACGTCAGGCTTAATCGAAATAAATTAAGTTTGGAACGAAATACAAAGTTTTTATTTTCACGAAATTTGCAAGACATGTAGACCTCCAATTGGAATTTTTTCTCACGAACCGTAAGACTTAGAAAAAATCTGAGAACTTGAGAAGAACAAGTAGCAAATTTTATGTAGGAAAAGTGCACCGGTTTGACTCTAGGACCGAAATTGACACCAATATGCCCGATTATTGAATTTTGAAAAAAATCCAAGGGTACCCCCTTTAAACATTTTTGGGCAAATTCCAATTTTAGGAAATTGTTTTTTTAATGTTAATATATACACTATGTCTAACTTATTCCAAATATGTGTTTTTTTTCTATCACCTACCCACAGTTTGGCAAAAATAATGGAAAAATCGAATTAAAAATTTTCAGTTTTTTCCATTTTCCGGCCAAACTGTGCATTTTCTCATAAGGGTATGTATATCTTTTTTGAATCAGTACGTCAGGCTTAATCGAAATAAATTAAATTTGGAACGAAATACAAAGTTTTTATTTTCACGAAATTTGCAAGACATGTAGACCTCCAATTGGAATTTTTTCTCACGAACCGTAAGACATAGAGAAAATCTGAGAACTTGAGAAGAACAAGTAGCAAATTTTATGTAAGAAATGTGCACCGGTTTGACTCTAGGACCGGAATTGACGCCAATATATCCGATTAAAGGATGTTTAAATGATGAACAAATATTACAAAAAATTATAGTTTTTTCCATTTTCCGGCCAAACGGTGCATTTTCTCATAGGGGTATGTATATCTTTTTTGAATCAGTACGTCAGGCTTAATCGAAATAAATTAAGTTTGGAACGAAATACAAAGTTTTTATTTTCACGAAATTTGCAAGACATGTAGACCTCCAATTGGAATTTTTTCTCACCAACCGTAAGACTTAGAAAAAATCTGAGAACTTGAGAAGAACAAGTAGCAAATTTTATGTAGGAAAAGTGCACCGGTTTGACTCTAGGACCGAAATTGACACCAATATGCCCGATTATTGAATTTTGAAAAAAATCCAAGGGTACCCCCTTTAAACATTTTTGGGCAAATTCCAATTTTAGGAAATTGTTTTTTTAATGTTAATATATACACTATGTCTAACTTATTCCAAATATGTGTTTTTTTTCTATCACCTACCCACAGTTTGGCAAAAATAATGGAAAAATCGAATTAAAAATTTTCAGTTTTTTCCATTTTCCGGCCAAACTGTGCATTTTCTCATAAGGGTATGTATATCTTTTTTGAATCAGTACGTCAGGCTTAATAGAAATAAATTAAATTTGGAACGAAATACAAAGTTTTTATTTTCACGAAATTTGCAAGACATGTAGACCTCCAATTGGAATTTTTTCTCACGAACCGTAAGACATAGAAAAAATCTGAGAACTTGAGAAGAACAAGTAGCAAATTTTATGTAAGAAATGTGCACCGGTTTGACTCTAGGACCGGAATTGACGCCAATATATCCGATTAAAGGATGTTTAAATGATGAGCAAATATTACAAAAAATTATAGTTTTTTCCATTTTCCGGCCAAACGGTGCATTTTTTCATAGGGGTATGTATATCTTTTTTGAATCAGTACGTCAGGCTTAATCGAAATAAATTAAGTTTGAAACGAAATACAAAGTTTTTATTTTCACGAAATTTGCAAGACATGTAGACCTCCAATTGGAATTTTTTCTCACCAACCGTAAGACTTAGAAAAAATCTGAGAACTTGAGAAGAACAAGTAGCAAATTTTATGTAGGAAAAGTGCACCGGTTTGACTCTAGGACCGAAATTGACACCAATATGCCCGATTATTGAATTTTGAAAAAAATCCAAGGGTACCCCCTTTAAACATTTTTGGGCAAATTCCAATTTTAGGAAATTGTTTTTTTAATGTTAATATATACACTAGGTCTAACTTATTCCAAATATGTGTTTTTTTTCTATCACCTGCCCACAGTTTGGCAAACATAATGGAAAAATCGAATTAAAATTTTCAGTTTTTTCCATTTTCCGGCCAAACGGTGCATTTTCTCATAAGGGTATGTATATCTTTTTTGAATCAGTACGTCAGGCTTAATCGAAATAAATTAAATTTGGAACGAAATACAAAGTTTTTATTTTCACGAAATTTGCAAGACATGTAGACCTCCAATTGGAATTTTTTCTCACGAACCGTAAGACATAGAAAAAATCTGAGAACTTGAGAAGAACAAGTAGCAAATTTTATGTAAGAAATGTGCACCGGTTTGACTCTAGGACCGGAATTGACGCCAATATATCCGATTAAAGGATGTTTAAATGATGAACAAATATTACAAAAAATTATAGTTTTTTCCATTTTCCGGCCAAACGGTGCATTTTCTCATAGGGGTATGTATATCTTTTTTGAATCAGTACGTCAGGCTTAATCGAAATAAATTAAGTTTGGAACGAAATACAAAGTTTTTATTTTCACGAAATTTGCAAGACATGTAGACCTCCAATTGGAATTTTTTCTTACGAACCGTAAGACTTAGAAAAAATCTGAGAACTTGAGAAGAACAAGTAGCAAATTTTATGTAGGAAAAGTGCACCGGTTTGACTCTAGGACCGAAATTGACACCAATATGCCCGATTATTGAATTTTGAAAAAAATCCAAGGGTACCCCCTTTAAACATTTTTGGGCAAATTCCAATTTTAGGAAATTGTTTTTTTAATGTTAATATATACACTATGTCTAACTTATTCCAAATATGTGTTTTTTTTCTATCACCTACCCACAGTTTGGCAAAAATAATGGAAAAATCGAATTAAAAATTTTCAGTTTTTTCCATTTTCCGGCCAAACTGTGCATTTTCTCATAAGGGTATGTATATCTTTTTTGAATCAGTACGTCAGGCTTAATCGAAATAAATTAAATTTGGAACGAAATACAAAGTTTTTATTTTCACGAAATTTGCAAGACATGTAGACCTCCAATTGGAATTTTTTCTCACGAACCGTAAGACATAGAGAAAATCTAAGAACTTGAGAAGAACAAGTAGCAAATTTTATGTAAGAAATGTGCACCGGTTTGACTCTAGGACCGGAATTGACGCCAATATATCCGATTAAAGGATGTTTAAATGATGAGCAAATATTACAAAAAATTATAGTTTTTTCCATTTTCCGGCCAAACGGTGCATTTTTTCATAGGGGTATGTATATCTTTTTTGAATCAGTACGTCAGGCTTAATCGAAATAAATTAAGTTTGAAACGAAATACAAAGTTTTTATTTTCACGAAATTTGCAAGACATGTAGACCTCCAATTGGAATTTTTTCTCACCAACCGTAAGACTTAGAAAAAATCTGAGAACTTGAGAAGAACAAGTAGCAAATTTTATGTAGGAAAAGTGCACCGGTTTGACTCTAGGACCGAAATTGACACCAATATGCCCGATTATTGAATTTTGAAAAAAATCCAAGGCTACCCCCTTTAAACATTTTTGGGCAAATTCCAATTTTAGGAAATTGTTTTTTTAATGTTAATATATACACTAGGTCTAACTTATTCCAAATATGTGTTTTTTTTCTATCACCTGCCCACAGTTTGGCAAACATAATGGAAAAATCGAATTAAAAATTTTCAGTTTTTTCCATTTTCCGGCCAAACGGTGCATTTTCTCATAGGGGTATCTATATCTTTTTTGAATCAGTACGTCAGGCTTAATCGAAATAAATTAAATTTGAAACGAAATACAAAGTTTTTATTTTCACGAAATTTGCAAGACATGTAGACCTCCAATTGGAATTTTTTCTCACGAACCGTAAGACATAGAAAAAATCTGAGAACTTGAGAAGAACAAGTAGCAAATTTTATGTAAGAAATGTGCACCGGTTTGACTCTAGGACCGGAATTGACGCCAATATATCCGATTAAAGGATGTTTAAATGATGAACAAATATTACAAAAAATTATAGTTTTTTCCATTTTCCGGCCAAACGGTGCATTTTCTCATAGGGGTATGTATATCTTTTTTGAATCAGTACGTCAGGCTTAATCGAAATAAATTAAGTTTGGAACGAAATACAAAGTTTTTATTTTCACGAAATTTGCAAGACATGTAGACCTCCAATTGGAATTTTTTCTAACGAACCGTAAGACTTAGAAAAAATCTGAGAACTTGAGAAGAACAAGTAGCAAATTTAATGTAGGAAAAGTGCACCGGTTTGACTCTAGGACCGAAATTGACACCAATATGCCCGATTATTGAATTTTGAAAAAAATCCAAGGGTACCCCCTTTAAACATTTTTGGGCAAATTCCAATTTTAGGAAATTGTTTTTTTAATGTTAATATATACACTATGTCTAACTTATTCCAAATATGTGTTTTTTTTCTATCACCTACCCACAGTTTGGCAAAAATAATGGAAAAATCGAATTAAAAATTTTCAGTTTTTTCCATTTTCCGGCCAAACTGTGCATTTTCTCATAAGGGTATGTATATCTTTTTTGAATCAGTACGTCAGGCTTAATCGAAATAAATTAAATTTGGAACGAAATACAAAGTTTTTATTTTCACGAAATTTGCAAGACATGTAGACCTCCAATTGGAATTTTTTCTCACGAACCGTAAGACATAGAGAAAATCTAAGAACTTGAGAAGAACAAGTAGCAAATTTTATGTAAGAAATGTGCACCGGTTTGACTCTAGGACCGGAATTGACGCCAATATATCCGATTAAAGGATGTTTAAATGATGAGCAAATATTACAAAAAATTATAGTTTTTTCCATTTTCCGGCCAAACGGTGCATTTTTTCATAGGGGTATGTATATCTTTTTTGAATCAGTACGTCAGGCTTAATCGAAATAAATTAAGTTTGAAACGAAATACAAAGTTTTTATTTTCACGAAATTTGCAAGACATGTAGACCTCCAATTGGAATTTTTTCTCACCAACCGTAAGACTTAGAAAAAATCTGAGAACTTGAGAAGAACAAGTAGCAAATTTTATGTAGGAAAAGTGGACCGGTTTGACTCTAGGACCGAAATTGACACCAATATGCCCGATTATTGAATTTTGAAAAAAATCCAAGGCTACCCCCTTTAAACATTTTTGGGCAAATTCCAATTTTAGGAAATTGTTTTTTTAATGTTAATATATACACTAGGTCTAACTTATTCCAAATATGTGTTTTTTTTCTATCACCTGCCCACAGTTTGGCAAAAATAATGGAAAAATCGAATTAAAAATTTTCAGTTTTTTCCATTTTCCGGCCAAACGGTGCATTTTCTCATAAGGGTATGTATATCTTTTTTGAATCAGTACGTCAGGCTTAATCGAAATAAATTAAATTTGGAACGAAATACAAAGTTTTTATTTTCACGAAATTTGCAAGACATGTAGACCTCCAATTGGAATTTTTTCTCACGAACCGTAAGACATAGAGAAAATCTGAGAACTTGAGAAGAACAAGTAGCAAATTTTATGTAAGAAATGTGCACCGGTTTGACTCTAGGACCGGAATTGACGCCAATATATCCGATTAAAGGATGTTTAAATGATGAGCAAATATTACAAAAAATTATAGTTTTTTCCATTTTCCGGCCAAACGGTGCATTTTTTCATAGGGGTATGTATATCTTTTTTGAATCAGTACGTCAGGCTTAATCGAAATAAATTAAGTTTGGAACGAAATACAAAGTTTTTATTTTCACGAAATTTGCAAGACATGTAGACCTCCAATTGGAATTTTTTCTCACGAACCGTAAGACATAGAAAAAATCTGAGAACTTGAGAAGAACAAGTAGCAAATTTTATGTAAGAAATGTGCACCGGTTTGACTCTAGGACCGGAATTGACGCCAATATATCCGATTAAAGGATGTTTAAATGATGAACAAATATTACAAAAAATTATAGTTTTTTCCATTTTCCGGCCAAACGGTGCATTTTCTCATAGGGGTATGTATATCTTTTTTGAATCAGTACGTCAGGCTTAATCGAAATAAATTAAGTTTGGAACGAAATACAAAGTTTTTATTTTCACGAAATTTGCAAGACATGTAGACCTCCAATTGGAATTTTTTCTCACCAACCGTAAGACTTAGAAAAAATCTGAGAACTTAAGAAGAACAAGTAGCAAATTTTATGTAGGAAAAGTGCACCGGTTTGACTCTAGGACCGAAATTGACACCAATATGCCCGATTATTGAATTTTGAAAAAAATCCAAGGCTACCCCCTTTAAACATTTTTGGGCAAATTCCAATTTTAGGAAATTGTTTTTTTAATGTTAATATATACACTAGGTCTAACTTATTCCAAATATGTGTTTTTTTTCTATCACCTGCCCACAGTTTGGCAAACATAATGGAAAAATCGAATTAAAAATTTTCAGTTTTTTCCATTTTCCGGCCAAACGGTGCATTTTCTCATAGGGGTATCTATATCTTTTTTGAATCAGTACGTCAGGCTTAATCGAAATAAATTAAATTTGAAACGAAATACAAAGTTTTTATTTTCACGAAATTTGCAAGACATGTAGACCTCCAATTGGAATTTTTTCTCACGAACCGTAAGACATAGAAAAAATCTGAGAACTTGAGAAGAACAAGTAGCAAATTTTATGTAAGAAATGTGCACCGGTTTGACTCTAGGACCGGAATTGACGCCAATATATCCGATTAAAGGATGTTTAAATGATGAACAAATATTACAAAAAATTATAGTTTTTTCCATTTTCCGGCCAAACGGTGCATTTTCTCATACGGGTATGTATATCTTTTTTGAATCAGTACGTCAGGCTTAATCGAAATAAATTAAGTTTGGAACGAAATACAAAGTTTTTATTTTCACGAAATTTGCAAGACATGTAGACCTCCAATTGGAATTTTTTCTCACGAACCGTAAGACTTAGAAAAAATCTGAGAACTTGAGAAGAACAAGTAGCAAATTTTATGTAGGAAAAGTGCACCGGTTTGACTCTAGGACCGAAATTGACACCAATATGCCCGATTATTGAATTTTGAAAAAAATCCAAGGGTACCCCCTTTAAACATTTTTGGGCAAATTCCAATTTTAGGAAATTGTTTTTTTAATGTTAATATATACACTATGTCTAACTTATTCCAAATATGTGTTTTTTTTCTATCACCTACCCACAGTTTGGCAAAAATAATGGAAAAATCGAATTAAAAATTTTCAGTTTTTTCCATTTTCCGGCCAAACTGTGCATTTTCTCATAAGGGTATGTATATCTTTTTTGAATCAGTACGTCAGGCTTAATCGAAATAAATTAAATTTGGAACGAAATACAAAGTTTTTATTTTCACGAAATTTGCAAGACATGTAGACCTCCAATTGGAATTTTTTCTCACGAACCGTAAGACATAGAGAAAATCTGAGAACTTGAGAAGAACAAGTAGCAAATTTTATGTAAGAAATGTGCACCGCTTTGACTCTGGGACCGGAATTGACGCCAATATATCCGATTAAAAGATGTTTAAATGATGAGCAAATATTACAAAAAATTATAGTTTTTTCCATTTTCCGGCCAAACGGTGCATTTTTTCATAGGGGTATGTATATCTTTTTTGAATCAGTACGTCAGGCTTAATCGAAATAAATTAAGTTTGGAACGAAATACAAAGTTTTTATTTTCACGAAATTTGCAAGACATGTAGACCTCCAATTGGAATTTTTTCTCACGAACCGTAAGACATAGAAAAAATCTGAGAACTTGAGAAGAACAAGTAGCAAATTTTATGTAAGAAATGTGCACCGGTTTGACTCTAGGACCGGAATTGACGCCAATATATCCGATTAAAGGATGTTTAAATGATGAACAAATATTACAAAAAATTATAGTTTTTTCCATTTTCCGGCCAAACGGTGCATTTTCTCATAGGGGTATGTATATCTTTTTTGAATCAGTACGTCAGGCTTAATCGAAATAAATTAAGTTTGGAACGAAATACAAAGTTTTTATTTTCACGAAATTTGCAAGACATGTAGACCTCCAATTGGAATTTTTTCTCACGAACCGTAAGACTTAGAAAAAATCTGAGAACTTGAGAAGAACAAGTAGCAAATTTTATGTAGGAAAAGTGCACCGGTTTGACTCTAGGACCGAAATTGACACCAATATGCCCGATTATTGAATTTTGAAAAAAATCCAAGGGTACCCCCTTTAAACATTTTTGGGCAAATTCCAATTTTAGGAAATTGTTTTTTTAATGTTAATATATACACTATGTCTAACTTATTCCAAATATGTGTTTTTTTTCTATCACCTACCCACAGTTTGGCAAAAATAATGGAAAAATCGAATTAAAAATTTTCAGTTTTTTCCATTTTCCGGCCAAACTGTGCATTTTCTCATAAGGGTATGTATATCTTTTTTGAATCAGTACGTCAGGCTTAATCGAAATAAATTAAATTTGGAACGAAATACAAAGTTTTTATTTTCACGAAATTTGCAAGACATGTAGACCTCCAATTGGAATTTTTTCTCACGAACCGTAAGACATAGAGAAAATCTGAGAACTTGAGAAGAACAAGTAGCAAATTTTATGTAAGAAATGTGCACCGGTTTGACTCTAGGACCGGAATTGACGCCAATATATCCGATTAAAGGATGTTTAAATGATGAGCAAATATTACAAAAAATTATAGTTTTTTCCATTTTCCGGCCAAACGGTGCATTTTCTCATAGGGGTATGTATATCTTTTTTGAATCAGTACGTCAGGCTTAATCGAAATAAATTAAGTTTGGAACGAAATACAAAGTTTTTATTTTCACGAAATTTGCAAGACATGTAGACCTCCAATTGGAATTTTTTCTCACGAACCGTAAGACTTAGAAAAAATCTGAGAACTTGAGAAGAACAAGTAGCAAATTTTATGTAGGAAAAGTGCACCGGTTTGACTCTAGGACCGAAATTGACACCAATATGCCCGATTATTGAATTTTGAAAAAAATCCAAGGGTACCCCCTTTAAACATTTTTGGGCAAATTCCAATTTTAGGAAATTGTTTTTTTAATGTTAATATATACACTAGGTCTAACTTATTCCAAATATGTGTTTTTTTTCTATCACCTGCCCACAGTTTGGCAAACATAATGGAAAAATCGAATTAAAAATTTTCAGTTTTTTCCATTTTCCGGCCAAACGGTGCATTTTCTCATAAGGGTATGTATATCTTTTTTGAATCAGTACGTCAGGCTTAATCGAAATAAATTAAATTTGGAACGAAATACAAAGTTTTTATTTTCACGAAATTTGCAAGACATGTAGACCTCCAATTGGAATTTTTTCTCACGAACCGTAAGACATAGAAAAAATCTGAGAACTTGAGAAGAACAAGTAGCAAATTTTATGTAAGAAATGTGCACCGGTTTGACTCTAGGACCGGAATTGACGCCAATATATCCGATTAAAGGATGTTTAAATGATGAACAAATATTACAAAAAATTATAGTTTTTTCCATTTTCCGGCCAAACGGTGCATTTTCTCATAGGGGTATGTATATCTTTTTTGAATCAGTACGTCAGGCTTAATCGAAATAAATTAAGTTTGGAACGAAATACAAAGTTTTTATTTTCACGAAATTTGCAAGACATGTAGACCTCCAATTGGAATTTTTTCTCACGAACCGTAAGACTTAGAAAAAATCTGAGAACTTGAGAAGAACAAGTAGCAAATTTTATGTAGGAAAAGTGCACCGGTTTGACTCTAGGACCGGAATTGACGCCAATATATCCGATTAAAGGATGTTTAAATGATGAACAAATATTACAAAAAATTATAGTTTTTTCCATTTTCCGGCCAAACGGTGCATTTTCTCATAGGGGTATGTATATCTTTTTTGAATCAGTACGTCAGGCTTAATCGAAATAAATTAAGCTTGGAACGAAATACAAAGTTTTTATTTTCACGAAATTTGCAAGACATGTAGACCTCCAATTGGAATTTTTTCTCACGAACCGTAAGACATAGAAAAAATCTGAGAACTTGAGAAGAACAAGTAGCAAATTTTATGTAAGAAATGTGCACCGGTTTGACTCTAGGACCGGAATTGACGCCAATATATCCGATTAAAGGATGTTTAAATGATGAACAAATATTACAAAAAATTATAGTTTTTTCCATTTTCCGGCCAAACGGTGCATTTTCTCATAGGGGTATGTATATCTTTTTTGAATCAGTACGTCAGGCTTAATCGAAATAAATTAAATTTGGAACGAAATACAAAGTTTTTATTTTCACGAAATTTGCAAGACATGTAGACCTCCAATTGGAATTTTTTCTCACGAACCGTAAGACATAGAAAAAATCTGAGAACTTGAGAAGAACAAGTAGCAAATTTTATGTAAGAAATGTGCACCGGTTTGACTCTAGGACCGGAATTGACGCCAATATATCCGATTAAAGGATGTTTAAATGATGAACAAATATTACAAAAAATTATAGTTTTTTCCATTTTCCGGCCAAACGGTGCATTTTCTCATAGGGGTATGTATATCTTTTTTGAATCAGTACGTCAGGCTTAATCGAAATAAATTAAGTTTGGAACGAAATACAAAGTTTTTATTTTCACGAAATTTGCAAGACATGTAGACCTCCAATTGGAATTTTTTCTCACGAACCGTAAGACTTAGAAAAAATCTGAGAACTTGAGAAGAACAAGTAGCAAATTTTATGTAGGAAAAGTGCACCGGTTTGACTCTAGGACCGAAATTGACACCAATATGCCCGATTATTGAATTTTGAAAAAAATCCAAGGGTACCCCCTTTAAACATTTTTGGGCAAATTCCAATTTTAGGAAATTGTTTTTTTAATGTTAATATATACACTAGGTCTAACTTATTCCAAATATGTGTTTTTTTTCTATCACCTGCCCACAGTTTGGCAAACATAATGGAAAAATCGAATTAAAAATTTTCAGTTTTTTCCATTTTCCGGCCAAACGGTGCATTTTCTCATAAGGGTATGTATATCTTTTTTGAATCAGTACGTCAGGCTTAATCGAAATAAATTAAATTTGGAACGAAATACAAAGTTTTTATTTTCACGAAATTTGCAAGACATGTAGACCTCCAATTGGAATTTTTTCTCACGAACCGTAAGACATAGAAAAAATCTGAGAACTTGAGAAGAACAAGTAGCAAATTTTATGTAAGAAATGTGCACCGGTTTGACTCTAGGACCGGAATTGACGCCAATATATCAGATTAAAGGATGTTTAAATGATGAACAAATATTACAAAAAATTATAGTTTTTTCCATTTTCCGGCCAAACGGTGCATTTTCTCATAGGGGTATGTATATCTTTTTTGAATCAGTACGTCAGGCTTAATCGAAATAAATTAAGTTTGGAACGAAATACAAAGTTTTTATTTTCACGAAATTTGCAAGACATGTAGACCTCCAATTGGAATTTTTTCTCACGAACCGTAAGACTTAGAAAAAATCTGAGAACTTGAGAAGAACAAGTAGCAAATTTTATGTAGGAAAAGTGCACCGGTTTGACTCTAGGACCGGAATTGACGCCAATATATCCGATTAAAGGATGTTTAAATGATGAACAAATATTACAAAAAATTATAGTTTTTTCCATTTTCCGGCCAAACGGTGCATTTTCTCATAGGGGTATGTATATCTTTTTTGAATCAGTACGTCAGGTTTAATCGAAATAAATTAAGCTTGGAACGAAATACAAAGTTTTTATTTTCACGAAATTTGCAAGACATGTAGACCTCCAATTGGAATTTTTTCTCACGAACCGTAAGACATAGAAAAAAATCTGAGAACTTGAGAAGAACAAGTAGCAAATTTTATGTAAGAAATGTGCACCGGTTTGACTCTAGGACCGGAATTGACGCCAATATATCCGATTAAAGGATGTTTAAATGATGAACAAATATTACAAAAAATTATAGTTTTTTCCATTTTCCGGCCAAACGGTGCATTTTCTCATAGGGGTATGTATATCTTTTTTGAATCAGTACGTCAGGCTTAATCGAAATAAATTAAATTTGGAACGAAATACAAAGTTTTTATTTTCACGAAATTTGCAAGACATGTAGACCTCCAATTGGAATTTTTTCTCACGAACCGTAAGACATAGAAAAAATCTGAGAACTTGAGAAGAACAAGTAGCAAATTTTATGTAAGAAATGTGCACCGGTTTGACTCTAGGACCGGAATTGACGCCAATATATCCGATTAAAGGATGTTTAAATGATGAACAAATATTACAAAAAATTATAGTTTTTTCCATTTTCCGGCCAAACGGTGCATTTTCTCATAGGGGTATGTATATCTTTTTTGAATCAGTACGTCAGGCTTAATCGAAATAAATTAAGTTTGGAACGAAATACAAAGTTTTTATTTTCACGAAATTTGCAAGACATGTAGACCTCCAATTGGAATTTTTTCTCACGAACCGTAAGACTTAGAAAAAATCTGAGAACTTGAGAAGAACAAGTAGCAAATTTTATGTAGGAAAAGTGCACCGGTTTGACTCTAGGACCGAAATTGACACCAATATGCCCGATTATTGAATTTTGAAAAAAATCCAAGGGTACCCCCTTTAAACATTTTTGGGCAAATTCCAATTTTAGGAAATTGTTTTTTTAATGTTAATATATACACTAGGTCTAACTTATTCCAAATATGTGTTTTTTTTCTATCACCTGCCCACAGTTTGGCAAACATAATGGAAAAATCGAATTAAAAATTTTCAGTTTTTTCCATTTTCCGGCCAAACGGTGCATTTTCTCATAAGGGTATGTATATCTTTTTTGAATCAGTACGTCAGGCTTAATCGAAATAAATTAAATTTGGAACGAAATACAAAGTTTTTATTTTCACTTTAATTTTTACTTTATTTGCAAGACATGTAGACCTCCAATTGGAATTTTTTCTCACGAACCGTAAGACATAGAAAAAATCTGAGAACTTGAGAAGAACAAGTAGCAAATTTTATGTAAGAAATGTGCACCGGTTTGACTCTAGGACCGGAATTGACGCCAATATATCCGATTAAAGGATGTTTAAATGATGAACAAATATTACAAAAAATTATAGTTTTTTCCATTTTCCGGCCAAACGGTGCATTTTCTCATAAGAGTATGTATATCTTTTTTGAATCAGTACGTCAGGCTTAATCGAAATAAATTAAGTTTGGAACGAAATACAAAGTTTTTATTTTCACGAAATTTGCAAGACATGTAGACCTCCAATTGGAATTTTTTCTCACGAACCGTAAGACTTAGAAAAAATCTGAGAACTTGAGAAGAACAAGTAGCAAATTTTATGTAGGAAAAGTGCACCGGTTTGACTCTAGGACCGAAATTGAGACCAATATGCCCGATTATTGAATTTTGAAAAAAATCCAAGGGTACCCCCTTTAAACATTTTTGGGCAAATTCCAATTTTAGGAAATTGTTTTTTTAATGTTAATATATACACTATGTCTAATTTATTCCAAATATGTGTTTTTTTTCTATCACCTACCCACAGTTTGGCAAAAATAATGGAAAAATCGAATTAAAAATTTTCAGTTTTTTCCATTTTCCGGCCAAACTGTGCATTTTCTCATAAGGGTATGTATATCTTTTTTGAATCAGTACGTCAGGCTTAATCGAAATAAATTAAATTTGGAACGAAATATAAAGTTTTTATTTTCACGAAATTTGCAAGACATGTAGACCCCCAATTGGAATTTTTTCTCACGAACCGTAAGACATAGAGAAAATCTGAGAACTTGAGAAGAACAAGTAGCAAATTTTATGTAAGAAATGTGCACCGGTTTGACTCTAGGACCGGAATTGACGCCAATATATCCGATTAAAGGATGTTTAAATGATGAGCAAATATTACAAAAAATTATAGTTTTTTCCATTTTCCGGCCAAACGGTGCATTTTTTCATAGGGGTATGTATATCTTTTTTGAATCAGTACGTCAGGCTTAATCGAAATAAATTAAGTTTGGAACGAAATACAAAGTTTTTATTTTCACGAAATTTGCAAGACATGTAGACCTCCAATTGGAATTTTTTCTCACGAACCGTAAGACTTAGAAAAAATCTGAGAACTTGAGAAGAACAAGTAGCAAATTTTATGTAGGAAAAGTGCACCGGTTTGACTCTAGGACCGAAATTGACACCAATATGCCCGATTATTGAATTTTGAAAAAAATCCAAGGGTACCCCCTTTAAACATTTTTGGGCAAATTCCAATTTTAGGAAATTGTTTTTTTAATGTTAATATATACACTATGTCTAATTTATTCCAAATATGTGTTTTTTTTCTATCACCTACCCACAGTTTGGCAAAAATAATGGAAAAATCGAATTAAAAATTTTCAGTTTTTTCCATTTTCCGGCCAAACTGTGCATTTTCTCATTAGGGTATGTATATCTTTTTTGAATCAGTACGTCAGGCTTAATCGAAATAAATTAAATTTGGAACGAAATACAAAGTTTTTATTTTCACGAAATTTGCAAGACATGTACACCTCCAATTGGAATTTTTTCTCACGAACCGTAAGACATAGAGAAAATCTGAGAACTTGAGAAGAACAAGTAGCAAATTTTATGTAAGAAATGTGCACCGGTTTGACTCTAGGACCGGAATTGACGCCAATATATCCGATTAAAGGATGTTTAAATGATGAGCAAATATTACAAAAAATTATAGTTTTTTCCATTTTCCGGCCAAACGGTGCATTTTTTCATAGGGGTATGTATTTCTTTTTTGAATCAGTACGTCAGGCTTAATCGAAATAAATTAAGTTTGGAACGAAATACAAAGTTTTTATTTTCACGAAATTTGCAAGACATGTAGACCTACAATTGGAATTTTTTCTCACGAACCGTAAGACTTAGAAAAAATCTGAGAACTTGAGAAGAACAAGTAGCAAATTTTATGTAGGAAAAGTGCACCGGTTTGACTCTAGGACCGAAATTGACACCAATATGCCCGATTATTGAATTTTGAAAAAAATCCAAGGGTACCCCCTTTAAACATTTTTGGGCAAATTCCAATTTTAGGAAATTGTTTTTTTAATGTTAATATATACACTAGGTCTAACTTATTCCAAATATGTGTTTTTTTTCTATCACCTGCCCACAGTTTGGCAAACATAATGGAAAAATCGAATTAAAAATTTTCAGTTTTTTCCATTTTCCGGCCAAACGGTGCATTTTCTCATAAGGGTATGTATATCTTTTTTGAATCAGTACGTCAGGCTTAATCGAAATAAATTAAATTTGGAACGAAATACAAAGTTTTTATTTTCACGAAATTTGCAAGACATGTAGACCTCCAATTGGAATTTTTTCTCACGAACCGTAAGACATAGAAAAAATCTGAGAACTTGAGAAGAACAAGTAGCAAATTTTATGTAAGAAATGTGCACCGGTTTGACTCTAGGACCAGAATTGACGCCAATATATCCGATTAAAGGATGTTTAAATGATGAACAACTATTACAAAAAATTATAGTTTTTTCCATTTTCCGGCCAAACGGTGCATTTTCTCATAGGGGTATGTATATCTTTTTTGAATCAGTACGTCAGGCTTAATCGAAATAAATTAAGTTTGGAACGAAATACAAAGTTTTTATTTTCACGAAATTTGCAAGACATGTAGACCTCCAATTGGAATTTTTTCTCACGAACCGTAAGACTTAGAAAAAATCTGAGAACTTGAGAAGAACAAGTAGCAAATTTTATGTAGGAAAAGTGCACCGGTTTGACTCTAGGACCGAAATTGACACCAATATGCCCGATTATTGAATTTTGAAAAAAAATCCAAGGGTACCCCCTTTAAACATTTTTGGGCAAATTCCAATTTTAGGAAATTGTTTTTTTAATGTTAATATATACACTAGGTCTAACCTCTTCCAAATATGTGTTTTTTTTCTATCACCTGCCCACAGTTTGGCAAACATAATGGAAAAATCGAATTAAAAATTTTCAGTTTTTTCCATTTTCCGGCCAAACGGTGCATTTTCTCATAAGGGTATGTATATCTTTTTTGAATCAGTACGTCAGGCTTAATCGAAATAAATTAAATTTGGAACGAAATACAAAGTTTTTATTTTCACGAAATTTGCAAGACATGTAGACCTCCAATTGGAATTTTTTCTCACGAACCGTAAGACATAGAAAAAATCTGAGAACTTGAGAAGAACAAGTAGCAAATTTTATGTAAGAAATGTGCACCGGTTTGACTCTAGGACCAGAATTGACGCCAATATATCCGATTAAAGGATGTTTAAATGATGAGCAAATATTACAAAAAATTATAGTTTTTTCCATTTTCCGGCCAAACGGTGCATTTTTTCATAGGGGTATGTATATCTTTTTTGAATCAGTACGTCAGGCTTAATCGAAATAAATTAAGTTTGGAACGAAATACAAAGTTTTTATTTTCACGAAATTTGCAAGACATGTAGACCTACAATTGGAATTTTTTCTCACGAACCGTAAGACTTAGAAAAAATCTGAGAACTTGAGAAGAACAAGTAGCAAATTTTATGTAGGAAAAGTGCACCGGTTTGACTCTAGGACCGAAATTGACACCAATATGCCCGATTATTGAATTTTGAAAAAAATCCAAGGGTACCCCCTTTAAACATTTTTGGGCAAATTCCAATTTTAGGAAATTGTTTTTTTAATGTTAATATATACACTAGGTCTAACTTATTCCAAATATGTGTTTTTTTTCTATCACCTGCCCACAGTTTGGCAAACATAATGGAAAAATCGAATTAAAAATTTTCAGTTTTTTCCATTTTCCGGCCAAACGGTGCATTTTCTCATAAGGGTATGTATATCTTTTTTGAATCAGTACGTCAGGCTTAATCGAAATAAATTAAATTTGGAACGAAATACAAAGTTTTTATTTTCACGAAATTTGCAAGACATGTAGACCTCCAATTGGAATTTTTTCTCACGAACCGTAAGACATAGAAAAAATCTGAGAACTTGAGAAGAACAAGTAGCAAATTTTATGTAAGAAATGTGCACCGGTTTGACTCTAGGACCAGAATTGACGCCAATATATCCGATTAAAGGATGTTTAAATGATGAACAAATATTACAAAAAATTATAGTTTTTTCCATTTTCCGGCCAAACGGTGCATTTTCTCATAGGGGTATGTATATCTTTTTTGAATCAGTACGTCAGGCTTAATCGAAATAAATTAAGTTTGGAACGAAATACAAAGTTTTTATTTTCACGAAATTTGCAAGACATGTAGACCTCCAATTGGAATTTTTTCTCACGAACCGTAAGACTTAGAAAAAATCTGAGAACTTGAGAAGAACAAGTAGCAAATTTTATGTAGGAAAAGTGCACCGGTTTGACTCTAGGACCGAAATTGACACCAATATGCCCGATTATTGAATTTTGAAAAAAAATCCAAGGGTACCCCCTTTAAACATTTTTGGGCAAATTCCAATTTTAGGAAATTGTTTTTTTAATGTTAATATATACACTAGGTCTAACTTATTCCAAATATGTGTTTTTTTTCTATCACCTGCCCACAGTTTGGCAAACATAATGGAAAAATCGAATTAAAAATTTTCAGTTTTTTCCATTTTCCGGCCAAACGGTGCATTTTCTCATAAGGGTATGTATATCTTTTTTGAATCAGTACGTCAGGCTTAATCGAAGTAAATTAAATTTGGAACGAAATACAAAGTTTTTATTTTCACGAAATTTGCAAGACATGTAGACCTCCAATTGGAATTTTTTCTCACGAACCGTAAGACATAGAAAAAATCTGAGAACTTGAGAAGAACAAGTAGCAAATTTTATGTAAGAAATGTGCACCGGTTTGACTCTAGGACCGGAATTGACGCCAATATATCCGATTAAAGGATGTTTAAATGATGAACAAATATTACAAAAAATTAAAGTTTTTTTCATTTTCCGGCCAAACGGTGCATTTTCTCATAAGGGTATGTATATCTTTTTTGAATCAGTACGTCAGGCTTAATCGAAGTAAATTTAATTTGGAACGAAATACAAAGTTTTTATTTTCACGAAATTTGCAAGACATGTAGACCTCCAATTGGAATTTTTTCTCACGAACCGTAAGACTTAGAAAAAATCTGAGAACTTGAGAAGAACAAGTAGCAAATTTTAGGTAGGAAAAGTGCACCGGTTTGACTCTAGGACCGAAATTGACACCAATATGCCCGATTATTGAATTTTGAAAAAAATCCAAGGGTACCCCCTTTAAACATTTTTGGGCAAATTCCAATTTTAGGAAATTGTTTTTTTAATGTTAATATATACACTAGGTCTAACTTATTCCAAATATGTGTTTTTTTTCTATCACCTACCCACAGTTTGGCAAAAATAATGGAAAAATCGAATTAAAAATTTTCAGTTTTTTCCATTTTCCGGCCAAACGGTGCATTTTCTCATAGGGGTATGTATATCTTTTTTGAATCAGTACGTCAGGCTTAATCGAAATAAATTAAGTTTGGAACGAAATACAAAGTTTTTATTTTCACGAAATTTGCAAGACATGTAGACCTCCAATTGGAATTTTTTCTCACGAACCGTAAGACTTAGAAAAAATCTGAGAACTTGAGAAGAACAAGTAGCAAATTTTATGTAAGAAATGTGCACCGGTTTGACTCTAGGACCGGAATTGACGCCAATATATCCGATTAAAGGATGTTTAAATGATGAGCAAATATTACAAAAAATTATAGTTTTTTCCATTTTCCGGCCAAACGGTGCATTTTCTCATAGGGGTATGTATATCTTTTTTGAATCAGTACGTCAGGCATAATCGAAATAAATTAAGTTTGGAACGAAATACAAACTTTTTATTTTCACGAAATTTGCAAGACATGTAGACCTCCAATTGGAATTTTTTCTCACGAACCGTAAGACTTAGAAAAAATCTGAGAACTTGAGAAGAACAAGTAGCAAATTTTATGTAGGAAAAGTGCACCGGTTTGACTCTAGGACCGAAATTGACACCAATATGCCCGATTATTGAATTTTGAAAAAAATCCAAGGGTACCCCCTTTAAACATTTTTGGGCAAATTCCAATTTTAGGAAATTGTTTTTTTAATGTTAATATATACACTAGGTCTAACTTATTCCAAATATGTGTTTTTTTTCTATCACCTGCCCACAGTTTGGCAAACATAATGGAAAAATCGAATTAAAAATTTTCAGTTTTTTCCATTTTCCGGCCAAACGGTGCATTTTCTCATAAGGGTATGTATATCTTTTTTGAATCAGTACGTCAGGCTTAATCGAAATAAATTAAATTTGGAACGAAATACAAAGTTTTTATTTTCACGAAATTTGCAAGACATGTAGACCTCCAATTGGAATTTTTTCTCACGAACCGTAAGACATAGAAAAAATCTGAGAACTTGAGAAGAACAAGTAGCAAATTTTATGTAAGAAATGTGCACCGGTTTGACTCTAGGACCAGAATTGACGCCAATATATCCGATTAAAGGATGTTTAAATGATGAACAAATATTACAAAAAATTATAGTTTTTTCCATTTTCCGGCCAAACGGTGCATTTTCTCATAGGGGTATGTATATCTTTTTTGAATCAGTACGTCAGGCTTAATCGAAATAAATTAAGTTTGGAACGAAATACAAAGTTTTTATTTTCACGAAATTTGCAAGACATGTAGACCTCCAATTGGAATTTTTTCTCACGAACCGTAAGACTTAGAAAAAATCTGAGAACTTGAGAAGAACAAGTAGCAAATTTTATGTAGGAAAAGTGCACCGGTTTGACTCTAGGACCGAAATTGACACCAATATGCCCGATTATTGAATTTTGAAAAAAATCCAAGGGTACCCCCTTTAAACATTTTTGGGCAAATTCCAATTTTAGGAAATTGTTTTTTTAATGTTAATATATACACTAGGTCTAACTTATTCCAAATATGTGTTTTTTTTCTATCACCTGCCCACAGTTTGGCAAACATAATGGAAAAATCGAATTAAAAATTTTCAGTTTTTTCCATTTTCCGGCCAAACGGTGCATTTTCTCATAAGGGTATGTATATCTTTTTTGAATCAGTACGTCAGGCTTAATCGAAGTAAATTAAATTTGGAACGAAATACAAAGTTTTTATTTTCACGAAATTTGCAAGACATGTAGACCTCCAATTGGAATTTTTTCTCACGAACCGTAAGACATAGAAAAAATCTGAGAACTTGAGAAGAACAAGTAGCAAATTTTATGTAAGAAATGTGCACCGGTTTGACTCTAGGACCGGAATTGACGCCAATATATCCGATTAAAGGATGTTTAAATGATGAACAAATATTACAAAAAATTATAGTTTTTTCCATTTTCCGGCCAAACGGTGCATTTTCTCATAAGGGTATGTATATCTTTTTTGAATCAGTACGTCAGGCTTAATCGAAGTAAATTTAATTTGGAACGAAATACAAAGTTTTTATTTTCACGAAATTTGCAAGACATGTAGACCTCCAATTGGAATTTTTTCTCACGAACCGTAAGACTTAGAAAAAATCTGAGAACTTGAGAAGAACAAGTAGCAAATTTTATGTAGGAAAAGTGCACCGGTTTGACTCTAGGACCGAAATTGACACCAATATGCCCGATTATTGAATTTTGAAAAAAATCCAAGGGTACCCCCTTTAAACATTTTTGGGCAAATTCCAATTTTAGGAAATTGTTTTTTTAATGTTAATATATACACTAGGTCTAACTTATTCCAAATATGTGTTTTTTTTCTATCACCTACCCACAGTTTGGCAAAAATAATGGAAAAATCGAATTAAAAATTTTCAGTTTTTTCCATTTTCCGGCCAAACGGTGCATTTTCTCATAGGGGTATGTATATCTTTTTTGAATCAGTAAGTCAGGCTTAATCGAAATAAATTAAGTTTGGAACGAAATACAAAGTTTTTATTTTCACGAAATTTGCAAGACATGTAGACCTCCAATTGGAATTTTTTCTCACGAACCGTAAGACTTAGAAAAAATCTGAGAACTTGAGAAGAACAAGTTGCAAATTTTATGTAAGAAATGTGCACCGGTTTGACTCTAGGACCGGAATTAACGCCAATATATCCGATTAAAGGATGTTTAAATGATGAGCAAATATTACAAAAAATTATAGTTTTTTCCATTTTCCGGCCAAACGGTGCATTTTCTCATAGGGGTATGTATATCTTTTTTGAATCAGTACGTCAGGCATAATCGAAATAAATTAAGTTTGGAACGAAATACAAAGTTTTTATTTTCACGAAATTTGCAAGACATGTAGACCTCCAATTGGAATTTTTTCTCACGAACCGTAAGACTTAGAAAAAATCTGAGAACTTGAGAAGAACAAGTAGCAAATTTTATGTAGGAAAAGTGCACCGGTTTGACTCTAGGACCGAAATTGAAACCAATATGCCCGATTATTGAATTTTGAAAAAAATCCAAGGGTACCCCCTTTAAACATTTTTGGGCAAATTCCAATTTTAGGAAATTGTTTTTTTAATGTTAATATATACACTAGGTCTAACTTATTCCAAATATGTGTTTTTTTTCTATCACCTGCCCACAGTTTGGCAAACATAATGGAAAAATCGAATTAAAAATTTTCAGTTTTTTCCATTTTCCGGCCAAACGGTGCATTTTCTCATAGGGGTATGTATATCTTTTTTGAATCAGTACGTCAGGCTTAATCGAAATAAATTAAGTTTGGAACGAAATACAAAGTTTTTATTTTCACGAAATTTGCAAGACATGTAGACCTCCAATTGGAATTTTTTCTCACGAACCGTAAGACATAGAAAAAATCTGAGAACTTGAGAAGAACAAGTAGCAAATTTTATGTAAGAAATGTGCACCGGTCTGACTCTAGGACCGGAATTGACGCCAATATATCCGATTAAAGGATGTTTAAATGATGAGCAAATATTACAAAAAATTATAGTTTTTTCCATTTTCCGGCCAAACGGTGCATTTTCTCATAGGGGTATGTATATCTTTTTTGAATCAGTACGTCAGGCATAATCGAAATAAATTAAGTTTGGAACGAAATACAAACTTTTTATTTTCACGAAATTTGCAAGACATGTAGACCTCCAATTGGAATTTTTTCTCACGAACCGTAAGACTTAGAAAAAATCTGAGAACTTGAGAAGAACAAGTAGCAAATTTTATGTAGGAAAAGTGCACCGGTTTGACTCTAGGACCGAAATTGACACCAATATGCCCGATTATTGAATTTTGAAAAAAATCCAAGGGTACCCCCTTTAAACATTTTTGGGCAAATTCCAATTTTAGGAAATTGTTTTTTTAATGTTAATATATACACTAGGTCTAACTTATTCCAAATATGTGTTTTTTTTCTATCACCTGCCCACAGTTTGGCAAACATAATGGAAAAATCGAATTAAAAATTTTCAGTTTTTTCCATTTTCCGGCCAAACGGTGCATTTTCTCATAAGGGTATGTATATCTTTTTTGAATCAGTACGTCAGGCTTAATCGAAGTAAATTAAATTTGGAACGAAATACAAAGTTTTTATTTTCACGAAATTTGCAAGACATGTAGACCTCCAATTGGAATTTTTTCTCACGAACCGTAAGACATAGAAAAAATCTGAGAACTTGAGAAGAACAAGTAGCAAATTTTATGTAAGAAATGTGCACCGGTCTGACTCTAGGACCGGAATTGACGCCAATATATCCGATTAAAGGATGTTTAAATGATGAGCAAATATTACAAAAAATTATAGTTTTTTCCATTTTCCGGCCAAACGGTGCATTTTCTCATAGGGGTATGTATATCTTTTTTGAATCAGTACGTCAGGCATAATCGAAATAAATTAAGTTTGGAACGAAATACAAACTTTTTATTTTCACGAAATTTGCAAGACATGTAGACCTCCAATTGGAATTTTTTCTCACGAACCGTAAGACTTAGAAAAAATCTGAGAACTTGAGAAGAACAAGTAGCAAATTTTATGTAGGAAAAGTGCACCGGTTTGACTCTAGGACCGAAATTGACACCAATATGCCCGATTATTGAATTTTGAAAAAAATCCAAGGGTACCCCCTTTAAACATTTTTGGGCAAATTCCAATTTTAGGAAATTGTTTTTTTAATGTTAATATATACACTAGGTCTAACTTATTCCAAATATGTGTTTTTTTTTTCTATCACCTGCCCACAGTTTGGCAAACATAATGGAAAAATCGAATTAAAAATTTTCAGTTTTTTCCATTTTCCGGCCAAACGGTGCATTTTCTCATAAGGGTATGTATATCTTTTTTGAATCAGTACGTCAGGCTTAATCGAAGTAAATTAAATTTGGAACGAAATACAAAGTTTTTATTTTCACGAAATTTGCAAGACATGTAGACCTCCAATTGGAATTTTTTCTCACGAACCGTAAGACATAGAAAAAATCTGAGAACTTGAGAAGAACAAGTAGCAAATTTTATGTAAGAAATGTGCACCGGTTTGACTCTAGGACCGGAATTGACGCCAATATATCCGATTAAAGGATGTTTAAATGATGAACAAATATTACAAAAAATTATAGTTTTTTCCATTTTCCGGCGAAACGGTGCATTTTCTCATAGGAGTATGTATATCTTTTTTGAATCAGTACGTCAGGCTTAATCGAAATAAATTAAGTTTGGAACGAAATACAAAGTTTTTATTTTCACGAAATTTGCAAGACATGTAGACCTCCAATTGGAATTTTTTCTCACGAACCGTAAGACTTAGAAAAAATCTGAGAACTTGAGAAGAACAAGTAGCAAATTTTATGTAGGAAAAGTGCACCGGTTTGACTCTAGGACCGAAATTGACACCAATATGCCCGATTATTGAATTTTGAAAAAAATCCAAGGGTACCCCCTTTAAACATTTTTGGGCAAATTCCAATTTTAGGAAATTGTTTTTTTAATGTTAATATATACACTATGTCTAACTTATTCCAAATATGTGTTTTTTTTCTATCACCTACCCACAGTTTGGCAAAAATAATGGAAAAATCGAATTAAAAATTTTCAGTTTTTTCCATTTTCCGGCCAAACGGTGCATTTTCTCATAAGGGTATGTATATCTTTTTTGAATCAGTACGTCAGGCTTAATCGAAGTAAATTAAATTTGGAACGAAATACAAAGTTTTTATTTTCACGAAATTTGCAAGACATGTAGACCTCCAATTGGAATTTTTTCTCACGAACCGTAAGACATAGAAAAAATCTGAGAACTTGAGAAGAACAAGTAGCAAATTTTATGTTAGAAATGTGCACCGGTTTGACTCTAGGACCGGAATTGACGCCAATATATCCGATTAAAGGATGTTTAAATGATGAACAAATATTACAAAAAATTATAGTTTTTTCCATTTTCCGGCGAAACGGTGCATTTTCTCATAGGAGTATGTATATCTTTTTTGAATCAGTACGTCAGGCTTAATCGAAATAAATTAAGTTTGGAACGAAATACAAAGTTTTTATTTTCACGAAATTTGCAAGACATGTAGACCTCCAATTGGAATTTTTTCTCACGAACCGTAAGACTTAGAAAAAATCTGAGAACTTGAGAAGAACAAGTAGCAAATTTTATGTAGGAAAAGTGCACCGGTTTGACTCTAGGACCGAAATTGACACCAATATGCCCGATTATTGAATTTTGAAAAAAATCCAAGGGTACCCCCTTTAAACATTTTTGGGCAAATTCCAATTTTAGGAAATTGTTTTTTTAATGTTAATATATACACTATGTCTAACTTATTCCAAATATGTGTTTTTTTTCTATCACCTACCCACAGTTTGGCAAAAATAATGGAAAAATCGAATTAAAAATTTTCAGTTTTTTCCATTTTCCGGCCAAACTGTGCATTTTCTCATAAGGGTATGTATATCTTTTTTGAATCAGTACGTCAGGCTTAATCGAAATAAATTAAATTTGGAACGAAATACAAAGTTTTTATTTTCACGAAATTTGCAAGACATGTAGACCTCCAATTGGAATTTTTTCTCACGAACCGTAAGACATAGAGAAAATCTGAGAACTTGAGAAGAACAAGTAGCAAATTTTATGTAAGAAATGTGCACCGGTTTGACTCTAGGACCGGAATTGACGCCAATATATCCGATTAAAGGATGTTTAAATGATGAGCAAATATTACAAAAAATTATAGTTTTTTCCATTTTCCGGCCAAACGGTGCATTTTTTCATAGGGGTATGTATATCTTTTTTGAATCAGTACGTCAGGCTTAATCGAAATAAATTAAGTTTGGAACGAAATACAAAGTTTTTATTTTCACGAAATTTGCAAGACATGTAGACCTCCAATTGGAATTTTTTCTCACGAACCGTAAGACTTAGAAAAAATCTGAGAACTTGAGAAGAACAAGTAGCAAATTTTATGTAGGAAAAGTGCACCGGTTTGACTCTAGGACCGAAATTGACACCAATATGCCCGATTATTGAATTTTGAAAAAAATCCAAGGGTACCCCCATTAAACATTTTTGGGCAAATTCCAATTTTAGGAAATTGTTTTTTTAATGTTAATATATACACTAGGTCTAACTTATTCCAAATATGTGTTTTTTTTCTATCACCTACCCACAGTTTGGCAAAAATAATGGAAAAATCGAATTAAAAATTTTCAGTTTTTTCCATTTTCCGGCCAAACGGTGCATTTTCTCATAGGGGTATGTATATCTTTTTTGAATCAGTACGTCAGGCTTAATCGAAATAAATTAAGTTTGGAACGAAATACAAAGTTTTTATTTTCACGAAATTTGCAAGACATGTAGACCTCCAATTGGAATTTTTTCTCACGAACCGTAAGACTTAGAAAAAATCTGAGAACTTGAGAAGAACAAGTAGCAAATTTTATGTAGGAAAAGTGCACCGGTTTGACTCTAGGACCGAAATTGACACCAATATGCCCGATTATTGAATTTTGAAAAAAATCCAAGGGTACCCCCTTTAAACATTTTTGGGCAAATTCCAATTTTAGGAAATTGTTTTTTTAATGTTAATATATACACTAGGTCTAACTTATTCCAAATATGTGTTTTTTTTCTATCACCTGCCCACAGTTTGGCAAACATAATGGAAAAATCGAATTAAAAATTTTCAGTTTTTTTCATTTTCCGGCCCAACGGTGCATTTTCTCATAAGGGTATGTATATCTTTTTTGAATCAGTACGTCAGTCTTAATCGAAATAAATTAAATTTGGAACGAAATACAAAGTTTTTATTTTCACGAAATTTGCAAGACATGTAGACCTCCAATTGGAATTTTTTCTCACGAACCGTAAGACATAGAAAAAATCTGAGAACTTGAGAAGAACAAGTAGCAAATTTTATGTAAGAAATGTGCACCGGTTTGACTCTAGGACCGGAATTGACGCCAATATATCCGATTAAAAGATGTTTAAATGATGAACAAATATTACAAAAAATTATAGTTTTTTCCATTTTCCGGCCAAACGGTGCATTTTCTCATAGGAGTATGTATATCTTTTTTGAATCAGTACGTCAGGCTTAATCGAAATAAATTAAGTTTGGAACGAAATACAAAGTTTTTATTTTCACGAAATTTGCAAGACATGTAGACCTCCAATTGGAATTTTTTCTCACGAACCGTAAGACTTAGAAAAAATCTGAGAACTTGAGAAGAACAAGTAGCAAATTTTATGTAGGAAAAGTGCACCGGTTTGACTCTAGGACCGAAATTGACACCAATATGCCCGATTATTGAATTTTGAAAAAAATCCAAGGGTACCCCCTTTAAACATTTTTGGGCAAATTCCAATTTTAGGAAATTGTTTTTTTAATGTTAATATATACACTATGTCTAACTTATTCCAAATATGTGTTTTTTTTCTATCACCTACCCACAGTTTGGCAAAAATAATGGAAAAATCGAATTAAAAATTTTCAGTTTTTTCCATTTTCCGGCCAAACTGTGCATTTTCTCATAAGGGTATGTATATCTTTTTTGAATCAGTACGTCAGGCTTAATCGAAATAAATTAAATTTGGAACGAAATACAAAGTTTTTATTTTCACGAAATTTGCAAGACATGTAGACCTCCAATTGGAATTTTTTCTCACGAACCGTAAGACATAGAGATAATCTGAGAACTTGAGAAGAACAAGTAGCAAATTTTATGTAAGAAATGTGCACCGGTTTGACTCTAGGACCGGAATTGACGCCAATATATCCGATTAAAGGATGTTTAAATGATGAGCAAATATTACAAAAAATTATAGTTTTTTCCATTTTCCGGCCAAACGGTGCATTTTTTCATAGGGGTATGTATATCTTTTTTGAATCAGTACGTCAGGCTTAATCGAAATAAATTAAGTTTGGAACGAAATACAAAGTTTTTATTTTCACGAAATTTGCAAGACATGTAGACCTCCAATTGGAATTTTTTCTCACGAACCGTAAGACTTAGAAAAAATCTGAGAACTTGAGAAGAACAAGTAGCAAATTTTATGTAGGAAAAGTGCACCGGTTTGACTCTAGGACCGAAATTGACACCAATATGCCCGATTATTGAATTTTGAAAAAAATCCAAGGGTACCCCCTTTAAACATTTTTGGGCAAATTCCAATTTTAGGAAATTGTTTTTTTAATGTTAATATATACACTAGGTCTAACTTATTCCAAATATGTGTTTTTTTTCTATCACCTGCCCACAGTTTGGCAAACATAATGGAAAAATCGAATTAAAAATTTTCAGTTTTTTTGATTTTCCGGCCAAACGGTGCATTTTCTCATAAGGGTATGTATATCTTTTTTGAATCAGTACGTCAGGCTTAATCGAAATAAATTAAATTTGGAACGAAATACAAAGTTTTTATTTTCACGAAATTTGCAAGACATGTATACCTCCAATTGGAATTTTTTCTCACGAACCGTAAGACATAGAAAAAATCTGAGAACTTGAGAAGAACAAGTAGCAAATTTTATGTAAGAAATGTGCACCGGTTTGACTCTAGGACCGGAATTGACGCCAATATATCCGATTAAAGGATGTTTAAATGATGAACAAATATTACAAAAAATTATAGTTTTGTCCATTTTCCGGCCAAACGGTGCATTTTCTCATAGGAGTATGTATATCTTTTTTGAATCAGTACATCAGGCTTAATCGAAATAAATTAAGTTTGGAACGAAATACAAAGTTTTTATTTTCACGAAATTTGCAAGACATGTAGACCCCCAATTGGAATTTTTTCTCACGAACCGTAAGACATAGAGAAAATCTGAGAACTTGAGAAGAACAAGTAGCAAATTTTATGTAAGAAATGTGCACCGGTTTGACTCTAGGACCGGAATTGACGCCAATATATCCGATTAAAGGATGTTTAAATGATGAGCAAATATTACAAAAAATTATAGATTTTTCCATTTTCCGGCCAAACGGTGCATTTTTTCATAGGGGTATGTATATCTTTTTTGAATCAGTACGTCAGGCTTAATCGAAATAAATTAAGTTTGGAACGAAATACAAAGTTTTTATTTTCACGAAATTTGCAAGACATGTAGACCTCCAATTGGAATTTTTTCTCACGAACCGTAAGACTTAGAAAAAATCTGAGAACTTAAGAAGAACAAGTAGCAAATTTTATGTAGGAAAAGTGCACCGGTTTGACTCTAAGACCGAAATTGACACCAATATGCCCGATTATTGAATTTTGAAAAAAATCCAAGGGTACCCCCTTTAAACATTTTTGGGCAAATTCCAATTTTAGGAAATTGTTTTTTTAATGTTAATATATACACTAGGTCTAACTTATTCCAAATATGTGTTTTTTTTCTATCACCTACCCACAGTTTGGCAAAAATAATGGAAAAATCGAATTAAAAATTTTCAGTTTTTTCCATTTTCCGGCCAAACTGTGCATTTTCTCATAAGGGTATGTATATCTTTTTTGAATCAGTACGTCAGGCTTAATCGAAATAAATTAAATTTGGAACGAAATACAAAGTTTTTATTTTCACGAAATTTGCAAGACATGTAGACCTCCAATTGGAATTTTTTCTCACGAACCGTAAGACATAGAGAAAATCTGAGAACTTGAGAAGAACAAGTAGCAAATTTTATGTAAGAAATGTGCACCGGTTTGACTCTAGGACCGGAATTGACGCCAATATATCCGATTAAAGGATGTTTAAATGATGAGCAAATATTACAAAAAATTATAGTTTTTTCCATTTTCCGGCCAAACGGTGCATTTTTTCATAGGGGTATGTATATCTTTTTTGAATCAGTACGTCAGGCTTAATCGAAATAAATTAAGTTTGGAACGAAATACAAAGTTTTTATTTTCACGAAATTTGCAAGACATGTAGACCTCCAATTGGAATTTTTTCTCACGAACCGTAAGACTTAGAAAAAATCTGAGAACTTGAGAAGAACAAGTAGCAAATTTTATGTAGGAAAAGTGCACCGGTTTGACTCTAGGACCGAAATTGACACCAATATGCCCGATTATTGAATTTTGAAAAAAATCCAAGGGTACCCCCTTTAAACATTTTTGGGCAAATTCCAATTTTAGGAAATTGTTTTTTTAATGTTAATATATACACTAGGTCTAACTTATTCCAAATATGTGTTTTTTTTCTATCACCTGCCCACAGTTTGGCAAACATAATGGAAAAATCGAATTAAAAATTTGAGTTTTTTCCATTTTCCGGCCAAACGGTGCATTTTCTCATAAGGGTATGTATATCTTTTTTGAATCAGTACGTCAGGCTTAATCGAAATAAATTAAATTTGGAACGAAATACAAAGTTTTTATTTTCACGAAATTTGCAAGACATGTATACCTCCAATTGGAATTTTTTCTCACGAACCGTAAGACATAGAAAAAATCTGAGAACTTGAGAAGAACAAGTAGCAAATTTTATGTAAGAAATGTGCACCGGTTTGACTCTAGGACCGGAATTGACGCCAATATATCCGATTAAAGGATGTTTAAATGATGAACAAATATTACAAAAAATTATAGTTTTTTCCATTTTCCGGCCAAACGGTGCATTTTCTCATAGGGGTATGTATATCTTTTTTGAATCAGTACGTCAGGCTTAATCGAAATAAATTAAGTTTGGAACGAAATACAAAGTTTTTATTTTCACGAAATTTGCAAGACATGTAGACCTCCAATTGGAATTTTTTCTCACGAACCGTAAGACTTAGAAAAAATCTGAGAACTTGAGAAGAACAAGTAGCAAATTTTATGTAGGAAAAGTGCACCGGTTTGACTCTAGGACCGAAATTGACACCAATATGCCCGATTATTGAATTTTGAAAAAAATCCAAGGGTACCCCCTTTAAACATTTTTGGGCAAATTCCAATTTTAGGAAATTGTTTTTTTAATGTTAATATATACACTAGGTCTAACTTATTCCAAATATGTGTTTTTTTTTCTATCACCTACCCACAGTTTGGCAAAAATAATGGAAAAATCGAATTAAAAATTTTCAGTTTTTTCCATTTTCCGGCCAAACGGTGCATTTTCTCATAGGGGTATGTATATCTTTTTTGAATCAGTACGTCAGGCTTAATCGAAATAAATTAAGTTTGGAACGAAATACAAAGTTTTTATTTTCACGAAATTTGCAAGACATGTAGACCTCCAATTGGAATTTTTTCTCACAAACCGTAAGACTTAGAAAAAATCTGAGAACTTGAGAAGAACAAGTAGCAAATTTTATGTAAGAAATGTGCACCGGTTTGACTTTAGGACCGGAATTGACGCCAATATATCCGATTAAAGGATGTTTAAATGATGAGCAAATATTACAAAAAATTATAGTTTTTTCCATTTTCCGGCCAAACGGTGCATTTTCTCATAGGGGTATGTATATCTTTTTTGAATCAGTACGTCAGGCATAATCGAAATAAATTAAGTTTGGAACGAAATACAAAGTTTTTATTTTCACGAAATTTGCAAGACATGTAGACCTCCAATTGGAATTTTTTCTCACGAACCGTAAGACTTAGAAAAAATCTGAGAACTTGAGAAGAACAAGTAGCAAATTTTATGTAGGAAAAGTGCACCGGTTTGACTCTAGGACCGAAATTGACACCAATATGCCCGATTATTGAATTTTGAAAAAAATCCAAGGGTACCCCCTTTAAACATTTTTGGGCAAATTCCAATTTTAGGAAATTGTTTTTTTAATGTTAATATATACACTAGGTCTAACTTATTCCAAATATGTGTTTTTTTTCTATCACCTGCCCACAGTTTGGCAAACATAATGGAAAAATCGAATTAAAAATTTTCAGTTTTTTCCATTTTCCGGCCAAACGGTGCATTTTCTCATAAGGGTATGTATATCTTTTTTGAATCAGTACGTCAGGCTTAATCGAAATAAATTAAATTAAACGAAATACAAAGTTTTTATTTTCACGAAATTTGCAAGACATGTAGACCTCCAATTGGAATTTTTTCTCACGAACCGTAAGACATAGAAAAAATCTGAGAACTTGAGAAGAATAAGTAGCAAATTTTATGTAAGAAATGTGCACCGGTTTGACTCTAGGACCGGAATTGACGCCAATATATCCGATTAAAGGATGTTTAAATGATGAACAAATATTACAAAAAATTATAGTTTTTTCCATTTTCCGGCCAAACGGTGCATTTTCTCATAGGGGTATGTATATCTTTTTTGAATCAGGACGTCAGGCTTAATCGAAATAAATTAAGTTTGGAACGAAATACAAAGTTTTTATTTTCACGAAATTTGCAAGACATGTAGACCTCCAATTGGAATTTTTTCTCACGAACCGTAAGACTTAGAAAAAATCTGAGAACTTGAGAAGAACAAGTAGCAAATTTTATGTAGGAAAAGTGCACCGGTTTGACTCTAGGACCGAAATTGACACCAATATGCCCGATTATTGAATTTTGAAAAAAATCCAAGGGTACCCCCTTTAAACATTTTTGGGCAAATTCCGATTTTAGGAAATTGTTTTTTTAATGTTAATATATACACTATGTCTAACTTATTCCAAATATGTGTTTTTTTTCTATCACCTACCCACAGTTTGGCAAAAATAATGGAAAAATCGAATTAAAAATTTTCAGTTTTTTCCATTTTCCGGCCAAACTGTGCATTTTCTCATAAGGGTAAGTATATCTTTTTTGAATCAGTACGTCAGGCTTAATCGAAATAAATTAAATTTGGAACGAAATACAAAGTTTTTATTTTCACGAAATTTGCAAGACATGTAGACCTCCAATTGGAATTTTTTCTCACGAACCGTAAGACATAGAGAAAATCTGAGAACTTGAGAAGAACAAGTAGCAAATTTTATGTAAGAAATGTGCACCGGTTTGACCCTAGGACCGGAATTGACGCCAATATATCCGATTAAAGGATGTTTAAATGATGAGCAAATATTACAAAAAATTATAGTTTTTTCCATTTTCCGGCCAAACAGTGCATTTTTTCATAGGGGTATGTATATCTTTTTTGAATCAGTACGTCAGGCTTAATCGAAATAAATTAAGTTTGGAACCAAATACAAAGTTTTTATTTTCACGAAATTTGCAAGACATGTAGACCTCCAATTGGAATTTTTTCTCACGAACCGTAAGACTTAGAAAAAATCTGAGAACTTGAGAAGAACAAGTAGCAAATTTTATGTAGGAAAAGTGCAACGGTTTGACTCTAGGACCGAAATTGACAGCAATATGCCCGATTATTGAATTTTGAAAAAAATCCAAGGGTACCCCCTTTAAACATTTTTGGGCAAATTCCAATTTTAGGAAATTGTTTTTTTAATGTTAATATATACACTAGGTCTAACTTATTCCAAATATGTGTTTTTTTTCTATCACCTGCCCACAGTTTGGCAAACATAATGGAAAAATCGAATTAAAAATTTTCAGTTTTTTCCATTTTCCGGCCAAACGGTGCATTTTCTCATAAGGGTATGTATATCTTTTTTGAATCAGTACGTCAGGCTTAATCGAAATAAATTAAATTTGGAACGAAATACAAAGTTTTTATTTTCACGAAATTTGCAAGACATGTAGACCTCCAATTGGAATTTTTTCTCACGAACCGTAAGACATAGAAAAAATCTGAGAACTTGAGAAGAACAAGTAGCAAATTTTATGTAAGAAATGTGCACCGGTTTGACTCTAGGACCAGAATTGACGCCAATATATCCGATTAAAGGATGTTTAAATGATGAATAAATATTACAAAAAATTATAGTTTTTTCCATTTTCCGGCCAAACGGTGCATTTTCTCATAGGGTTATGTATATCTTTTTTGAATCAGTACGTCAGGCTTAATCGAAATAAATTAAGTTTGGAACGAAATACAAAGTTTTTATTTTCACGAAATTTGCAAGACATGTAGACCTCCAATTGGAATTTTTTCTCACGAACCGTAAGACTTAGAAAAAATCTGAGAACTTGAGAAGAACAAGTAGCAAATTTTATGTAGGAAAAGTGCACCGGTTTGACTCTAGGACCGAAATTGACACCAATATGCCCGATTATTGAATTTTGAAAAAAATCCAAGGGTACCCCCTTTAAACATTTTTGGGCAAATTCCAATTTTAGGAAATTGTTTTTTTATTGTTAATATATACACTAGGTCTAACTTATTCCAAATATGTGTTTTTTTTCTATCACCTACCCACAGTTTGGCAAAAATAATGGAAAAATCGAATTAAAAATTTTCAGTTTTTTCCATTTTCCGGCCAAACGGTGCATTTTCTCATAGGGGTATGTATATCTTTTTTGAATCAGTACGTCAGGCTTAATCGAAATAAATTAAGTTTGGAACGAAATACAAAGTTTTTATTTTCACGAAATTTGCAAGACATGTAGACCTCCAATTGGAATTTTTTCTCACGAACCGTAAGACTTAGAAAAAATCTGAGAACTTGAGAAGAACAAGTAGGAAATTTTATGTAGGAAAAGTGCACCGGTTTGACTCTAGGACCGAAATTGACACCAATATGCCCGATTATTGAATTTTGAAAAAAATCCAAGGGTACCCCCTTTAAACATTTTTGGGCAAATTCCAATTTTAGGAAATTGTTTTTTTAATGTTAATATATACACTAGGTCTAACTTATTCCAAATATGTGTTTTTTTTCTATCACCTACCCACAGTTTGGCAAAAATAATGGAAAAATCGAATTAAAAATTTTCAGTTTTTTCCATTTTCCGGCCAAACGGTGCATTTTCTCATAAGGGTATGTATATCTTTTTTGAATCAGTACGTCAGGCTTAATCGAAATAAATTAAATTTGGAACGAAATACAAAGTTTTTATTTTCACGAAATTTGCAAGACATGTAGACCTCCAATTGGAATTTTTTCTCACGAACCGTAAGACATAGAAAAAATCTGAGAACTTGAGAAGAACAAGTAGCAAATTTTATGTAAGAAATGTGCACCGGTTTGACTCTAGGACCGGAATTGACGCCAATATATCCGATTAAAGGATGTTTAAATGATGAACAAATATTACAAAAAATTATAGTTTTTTCCATTTTCCGGCCAAACGGTGCATTTTCTCATAGGGGTATGTATATCTTTTTTGAATCAGGACGTCAGGCTTAATCGAAATAAATTAAGTTTGGAACGAAATACAAAGTTTTTATTTTCACGAAATTTGCAAGACATGTAGACCTCCAATTGGAATTTTTTCTCACGAACCGTAAGACTTAGAAAAAATCTGAGAACTTGAGAAGAACAAGTAGCAAATTTTATGTAGGAAAAGTGCACCGGTTTGACTCTAGGACCGAAATTGACACCAATATGCCCGATTATTGAATTTTGAAAAAAATCCAAGGGTACCCCCTTTAAACATTTTTGGGCAAATTCCGATTTTAGGAAATTGTTTTTTTAATGTTAATATATACACTATGTCTAACTTATTCCAAATATGTGTTTTTTTTCTATCACCTACCCACAGTTTGGCAAAAATAATGGAAAAATCGAATTAAAAATTTTCAGTTTTTTCCATTTTCCGGCCAAACTGTGCATTTTCTCATAAGGGTATGTATATCTTTTTTGAATCAGTACGTCAGGCTTAATCGAAATAAATTAAATTTGGAACGAAATACAAAGTTTTTATTTTCACGAAATTTGCAAGACATGTAGACCTCCAATTGGAATTTTTTCTCACGAACCGTAAGACTTAGAAAAAATCTGAGAACTTGAGAAGAACAAGTAGCAAATTTTATGTAGGAAAAGTGCACCGGTTTGACTCTAGGACCGAAATTGACACCAATATGCCCGATTATTGAATTTTGAAAAAAATCCAAGGGTACCCCCTTTAAACATTTTTGGGCAAATTCCAATTTTAGGAAATTGTTTTTTTATTGTTAATATATACACTAGGTCTAACTTATTCCAAATATGTGTTTTTTTTCTATCACCTACCCACAGTTTGGCAAAAATAATGGAAAAATCGAATTAAAAATTTTCAGTTTTTTCCATTTTCCGGCCAAACGGTGCATTTTCTCATAGGGGTATGTATATCTTTTTTGAATCAGTACGTCAGGCTTAATCGAAATAAATTAAGTTTGGAACGAAATACAAAGTTTTTATTTTCACGAAATTTGCAAGACATGTAGACCTCCAATTGGAATTTTTTCTCACGAACCGTAAGACTTAGAAAAAATCTGAGAACTTGAGAAGAACAAGTAGGAAATTTTATGTAGGAAAAGTGCACCGGTTTGACTCTAGGACCGAAATTGACACCAATATGCCCGATTATTGAATTTTGAAAAAAATCCAAGGGTACCCCCTTTAAACATTTTTGGGCAAATTCCAATTTTAGGAAATTGTTTTTTTAATGTTAATATATACACTAGGTCTAACTTATTCCAAATATGTGTTTTTTTTCTATCACCTACCCACAGTTTGGCAAAAATAATGGAAAAATCGAATTAAAAATTTTCAGTTTTTTCCATTTTCCGGCCAAACGGTGCATTTTCTCATAAGGGTATGTATATCTTTTTTGAATCAGTACGTCAGGCTTAATCGAAATAAATTAAATTTGGAACGAAATACAAAGTTTTTATTTTCACGAAATTTGCAAGACATGTAGACCTCCAATTGGAATTTTTTCTCACGAACCGTAAGACATAGAAAAAATCTGAGAACTTGAGAAGAACAAGTAGCAAATTTTATGTAAGAAATGTGCACCGGTTTGACTCTAGGACCGGAATTGACGCCAATATATCCGATTAAAGGATGTTTAAATGATGAACAAATATTACAAAAAATTATAGTTTTTTCCATTTTCCGGCCAAACGGTGCATTTTCTCATAGGGGTATGTATATCTTTTTTGAATCAGGACGTCAGGCTTAATCGAAATAAATTAAGTTTGGAACGAAATACAAAGTTTTTATTTTCACGAAATTTGCAAGACATGTAGACCTCCAATTGGAATTTTTTCTCACGAACCGTAAGACTTAGAAAAAATCTGAGAACTTGAGAAGAACAAGTAGCAAATTTTATGTAGGAAAAGTGCACCGGTTTGACTCTAGGACCGAAATTGACACCAATATGCCCGATTATTGAATTTTGAAAAAAATCCAAGGGTACCCCCTTTAAACATTTTTGGGCAAATTCCGATTTTAGGAAATTGTTTTTTTAATGTTAATATATACACTATGTCTAACTTATTCCAAATATGTGTTTTTTTTCTATCACCTACCCACAGTTTGGCAAAAATAATGGAAAAATCGAATTAAAAATTTTCAGTTTTTTCCATTTTCCGGCCAAACTGTGCATTTTCTCATAAGGGTATGTATATCTTTTTTGAATCAGTACGTCAGGCTTAATCGAAATAAATTAAATTTGGAACGAAATACAAAGTTTTTATTTTCACGAAATTTGCAAGACATGTAGACCTCCAATTGGAATTTTTTCTCACGAACCGTAAGACATAGAGAAAATCTGAGAACTTGAGAAGAACAAGTAGCAAATTTTATGTAAGAAATGTGCACCGGTTTGACTCTAGGACCGGAATTGACGCCAATATATCCGATTAAAGGATGTTTAAATGATGAGCAAATATTACAAAAAATTATAGTTTTTTCCATTTTCCGGCCAAACAGTGCATTTTTTCATAGGGGTATGTATATCTTTTTTGAATCAGTACGTCAGGCTTAATCGAAATAAATTAAGTTTGGAACCAAATACAAAGTTTTTATTTTCACGAAATTTGCAAGACATGTAGACCTCCAATTGGAATTTTTTCTCACGAACCGTAAGACTTAGAAAAAATCTGAGAACTTGAGAAGAACAAGTAGCAAATTTTATGTAGGAAAAGTGCAACGGTTTGACTCTAGGACCGAAATTGACAGCAATATGCCCGATTATTGAATTTTGAAAAAAATCCAAGGGTACCCCCTTTAAACATTTTTGGGCAAATTCCAATTTTAGGAAATTGTTTTTTTAATGTTAATATATACACTAGGTCTAACTTATTCCAAATATGTGTTTTTTTTCTATCACCTGCCCACAGTTTGGCAAACATAATGGAAAAATCGAATTAAAAATTTTCAGTTTTTTCCATTTTCCGGCCAAACGGTGCATTTTCTCATAAGGGTATGTATATCTTTTTTGAATCAGTACGTCAGGCTTAATCGAAATAAATTAAATTTGGTACGAAATACAAAGTTTTTATTTTCACGAAATTTGCAAGACATGTAGACCTCCAATTGGAATTTTTTCTCACGAACCGTAAGACATAGAAAAAATCTGAGAACTTGAGAAGAACAAGTAGCAAATTTTATGTAAGAAATGTGCACCGGTTTGACTCTAGGACCAGAATTGACGCCAATATATCCGATTAAAGGATGTTTAAATGATGAATAAATATTACAAAAAATTATAGTTTTTTCCATTTTCCGGCCAAACGGTGCATTTTCTCATAGGGTTATGTATATCTTTTTTGAATCAGTACGTCAGGCTTAATCGAAATAAATTAAGTTTGGAACGAAATACAAAGTTTTTATTTTCACGAAATTTGCAAGACATGTAGACCTCCAATTGGAATTTTTTCTCACGAACCGTAAGACTTAGAAAAAATCTGAGAACTTGAGAAGAACAAGTAGCAAATTTTATGTAGGAAAAGTGCACCGGTTTGACTCTAGGACCGAAATTGACACCAATATGCCCGATTATTGAATTTTGAAAAAAATCCAAGGGTACCCCCTTTAAACATTTTTGGGCAAATTCCAATTTTAGGAAATTGATTTTTTATTGTTAATATATACACTAGGTCTAACTTATTCCAAATATGTGTTTTTTTTCTATCACCTACCCACAGTTTGGCAAAAATAATGGAAAAATCGAATTAAAAATTTTCAGTTTTTTCCATTTTCCGGCCAAACGGTGCATTTTCTCATAGGGGTATGTATATCTTTTTTGAATCAGTACGTCAGGCTTAATCGAAATAAATTAAGTTTGGAACGAAATACAAAGTTTTTATTTTCACGAAATTTGCAAGACATGTAGACCTCCAATTGGAATTTTTTCTCACGAACCGTAAGACTTAGAAAAAATCTGAGAACTTGAGAAGAACAAGTAGGAAATTTTATGTAGGAAAAGTGCACCGGTTTGACTCTAGGACCGAAATTGACACCAATATGCCCGATTATTGAATTTTGAAAAAAATCCAAGGGTACCCCCTTTAAACATTTTTGGGCAAATTCCAATTTTAGGAAATTGTTTTTTTAATGTTAATATATACACTAGGTCTAACTTATTCCAAATATGTGTTTTTTTTCTATCACCTACCCACAGTTTGGCAAAAATAATGGAAAAATCGAATTAAAAATTTTCAGTTTTTTCCATTTTCCGGCCAAACGGTGCATTTTCTCATAAGGGTATGTATATCTTTTTTAAATCAGTACGTCAGGCTTAATCGAAATAAATTAAATTTGGAACGAAATACAAAGTTTTTATTTTCACGAAATTTGCAAGACATGTAGACCTCCAATTGGAATTTTTTCTCACGAACCGTAAGACATAGAGAAAATCTGAGAACTTGAGAAGAACAAGTAGCAAATTTTATGTAAGAAATGTGCACCGGTTTTACTCTAGGACCGGAATTGACGCCAATATATCCGATTAAAGGATGTTTAAATGATGAACAAATATTACAAAAAATTATAGTTTTTTCCATTTTCCGGCCAAACGGTGCATTTTCTCATAGGGGTATGTATATCTTTTTTGAATCAGTACGTCAGGCTTAATCGAAATAAATTAAGTTTGGAACGAAATACAAAGTTTTTATTTTCACGAAATTTGCAAGACATGTAGACCTCCAATTGGAATTTTTTCTCACGAACCGTAAGACTTAGAAAAAATCTGAGAATTTGAGAAGAACAAGTAGCAAATTTTATGTAGGAAAAGTGCACCGGTTTGACTCTAGGACCGAAATTGACACCAATATGCCCGATTATTGAATTTTGAAAAAAATCCAAGGGTACCCCCTTTAAACATTTTTGGGCAAATTCCAATTTTAGGAAATTGTTTTTTTAATGTTAATATATACACTAGGTCTAACTTATTCCAAATATGTGTTTTTTTTCTATCACCTACCCACAGTTTGGCAAAAATAATGGAAAAATCGAATTAAAAATTTTCAGTTTTTTCCATTTTCCGGCCAAACGGTGCATTTTCTCATAAGGGTATGTATATCTTTTTTGAATCAGTACGTCAGGCTTAATCGAAATAAATTAAGTTTGGAACGAAATACAAAGTTTTTATTTTCACGAAATTTGCAAGACATGTAGACCTCCAATTGGAATTTGTTCTCACGAACCGTAAGACATAGAAAAAATCTGAGAACTTGAGAAGAACAAGTAGCAAATTTTATGTAAGAAATGTGCACCGGTTTTACTCTAGGACCGGAATTGACGCCAATATATCCGATTAAAGGATGTTTAAATGATGAACAAATATTACAAAAAATTATAGTTTTTTCCATTTTCCGGCCAAACGGTGCATTTTCTCATAGGGGTATGTATATCTTTTTTGAATCAGTACGTCAGGCTTAATCGAAATAAATTAAGTTTGGAACGAAATACAAAGTTTTTATTTTCACGAAATTTGCAAGACATGTAGACCTCCAATTGGAATTTTTTCTCACGAACCGTAAGACTTAGAAAAAATCTGAGAATTTGAGAAGAACAAGTAGCAAATTTTATGTAGGAAAAGTGCACCGGTTTGACTCTAGGACCGAAATTGACACCAATATGCCCGATTATTGAATTTTGAAAAAAATCCAAGGGTACCCCCTTTAAACATTTTTGGGCAAATTCCAATTTTAGGAAATTGTTTTTTTAATGTTAATATATACACTAGGTCTAACTTATTCCAAATATGTGTTTTTTTTCTATCACCTACCCACAGTTTGGCAAAAATAATGAAAAAATCGAATTAAAAATTTTCAGTTTTTTCCATTTTCCGGCCAAACGGTGCATTTTCTCATAAGGGTATGTATATCTTTTTTGAATCAGTACGTCAGGCTTAATCGAAATAAATTAAGTTTGGAACGAAATACAAAGTTTTTATTTTCACGAAATTTGCAAGACATGTAGACCTCCAATTGGAATTTTTTCTCACGAACCGTAAGACATAGAAAAAATCTGAGAACTTGAGAAGAACAAGTAGCAAATTTTATGTAAGAAATGTGCACCGGTTTGACTCTAGGACCGGAATTGACGCCAATATATCCGATTAAAGGATGTTTAAATGATGAGCAAATATTACAAAAAATTATAGTTTTTTCCATTTTCCGGCCAAACGGTGCATTTTCTCATAGGGGTATGTATATCTTTTTTGAATCAGTACGTTAGGCATAATCGAAATAAATTAAGTTTGGAACGAAATACAAAGTTTTTATTTTCACGAAATTTGCAAGACATGTAGACCTCCAATTGGAATTTTTTCTCACGAACCGTAAGACTTAGAAAAAATCTGAGAACTTGAGAAGAACAAGTAGCAAATTTTATGTAGGAAAAGTGCACCGGTTTGACTCTAGGACCGAAATTGACACCAATATGCCCGATTATTGAATTTTGAAAAAAATCCAAGGGTACCCCCTTTAAACATTTTTGGGCAAATTCCAATTTTAGGAAATTGTTTTTTTAATGTTAATATATACACTAGGTCTAACTTATTCCAAATATGTGTTTTTTTTCTATCACCTGCCCACAGTTTGGCAAACATAATGGAAAAATCGAATTAAAAATTTTCAGTTTTTTCCATTTTCCGGCCAAACAGTGCATTTTCTCATAAGGGTATGTATATCTTTTTTGAATCAGTACGTCAGGCTTAATCGAAATAAATTAAATTTGGAACGAAATACAAAGTTTTTATTTTCACGAAATTTGCAAGACATGTAGACCTCCAATTGGAATTTTTTCTCACGAACCGTAAGACATAGAAAAAATCTGAGAACTTGAGAAGAACAAGTAGCAAATTTTATGTAAGAAATGTGCACCGGTTTGACTCTAGGACCGGAATTGACGCCAATATATCCGATTAAAGGATGTTTAAATGATGAACAAATATTACAAAAAATTATAGTTTTTTCCATTTTCCGGCCAAACGGTGCATTTTCTCATAGGGGTATGTATATCTTTTTTGAATCAGTATGTCAGGCTTAATCGAAATAAATTAAGTTTGGAACGAAATACAAAGTTTTTATTTTCACGAAATTTGCAAGACATGTAGACCTCCAATTGGAATTTTTTCTCACGAACCGTAAGACTTAGAAAAAATCTGAGAACTTGAGAAGAACAAGTAGCAAATTTTATGTAGGAAAAGTGCACCGGTTTGACTCTAGGACCGAAATTGACACCAATATGCCCGATTATTGAATTTTGAAAAAAATCCAAGGGTACCCCCTTTAAACATTTTTGGGCAAATTCCAATTTTAGGAAATTGTTTTTTTAATGTTAATATATACACTATGTCTAACTTATTCCAAATATGTGTTTTTTTTCTATCACCTACCCACAGTTTGGCAAAAATAATGGAAAAATCGAATTAAAAATTTTCAGTTTTTTCCATTTTCCGGCCAAACTGTGCATTTTCTCATAAGGGTATGTATATCTTTTTTGAATCAGTACGTCAGGCTTAATCGAAATAAATTAAGTTTGGAACGAAATACAAAGTTTTTATTTTCACGAAATTTGCAAGACATGTAGACCTCCAATTGGAATTTTTTCTCACGAACCGTAAGACATAGAAAAAATCTGAGAAGTTGAGAAGAACAAGTAGCAAATTTTATGTAAGAAATGTGCACCGGTTTGACTCTAGGACCGGAATTGACGCCAATATATCCGATTAAAGGATGTTTAAATGATGAGCAAATATTACAAAAAATTATAGTTTTTTCCATTTTCCGGCCAAACGGTGCATTTTCTCATAGGGGTATGTATATCTTTTTTGAATCAGTACGTCAGGCATAATCGAAATAAATTAAGCTTGGAACGAAATACAAAGTTTTTATTTTCACGAAATTTGCAAGACATGTAGACCTCCAATTGGAATTTTTTCTCACGAACCGTAAGACTTAGAAAAAATCTGAGAACTTGAGAAGAACAAGTAGCAAATTTTATGTAGGAAAAGTGCACCGGTTTGACTCTAGGACCGAAATTGACACCAATATGCCCGATTATTGAATTTTGAAAAAAATCCAAGGGTACCCCTTTAAACATTTTTGGGCAAATTCCAATTTTAGGAAATTGTTTTTTTAATGTTAATATATACACTAGGTCTAACTTATTCCAAATATGTGTTTTTTTTCTATCACCTGCCCACAGTTTGGCAAACATAATGGAAAAATCGAATTAAAAATTTTCAGTTTTTTCCATTTTCCGGCCAAACGGTGCATTTTCTCATAGGGGTATGTATATCTTTTTTGAATCAGTACGTCAGGCTTAATCGAAATAAATTAAGTTTGGAACGAAATACAAAGTTTTTATTTTCACGAAATTTGCAAGACATGTAGACCTCCAATTGGAATTTTTTCTCACGAACCGTAAGACTTAGAAAAAATCTGAGAACTTGAGAAGAACAAGTAGGAAATTTTATGTAGGAAAAGTGCACCGGTTTGACTCTAGGACCGAAATTGACACCAATATGCCCGATTATTGAATTTTGAAAAAAATCCAAGGGTACCCCCTTTAAACATTTTTGGGCAAATTCCAATTTTAGGAAATTGTTTTTTTAATGTTAATATATACACTAGGTCTAACTTATTCCAAATATGTGTTTTTTTTCTATCACCTACCCACAGTTTGGCAAAAATAATGGAAAAATCGAATTAAAAATTTTCAGTTTTTTCCATTTTCCGGCCAAACGGTGCATTTTCTCATAAGGGTATGTATATCTTTTTTAAATCAGTACGTCAGGCTTAATCGAAATAAATTAAATTTGGAACGAAATACAAAGTTTTTATTTTCACGAAATTTGCAAGACATGTAGACCTCCAATTGGAATTTTTTCTCACGAACCGTAAGACATAAAGAAAATCTGAGAACTTGAGAAGAACAAGTAGCAAATTTTATGTAAGAAATGTGCACCGGTTTTACTCTAGGACCGGAATTGGCGCCAATATATCCGATTAAAGGATGTTTAAATGATGAACAAATATTACAAAAAATTATAGTTTTTTCCATTTTCCGGCCAAACGGTGCATTTTCTCATAGGGGTATGTATATCTTTTTTGAATCAGTACGTCAGGCTTAATCGAAATAAATTAAGTTTGGAACGAAATACAAAGTTTTTATTTTCACGAAATTTGCAAGACATGTAGACCTCCAATTGGAATTTTTTCTCACGAACCGTAAGACTTAGAAAAAATCTGAGAATTTGAGAAGAACAAGTAGCAAATTTTATGTAGGAAAAGTGCACCGGTTTGACTCTAGGACCGAAATTGACACCAATATGCCCGATTATTGAATTTTGAAAAAAATCCAAGGGTACCCCCTTTAAACATTTTTGGGCAAATTCCAATTTTAGGAAATTGTTTTTTTAATGTTAATATATACACTAGGTCTAACTTATTCCAAATATGTGTTTTTTTTCTATCACCTACCCACAGTTTGGCAAAAATAATGGAAAAATCGAATTAAAAATTTTCAGTTTTTTCCATTTTCCGGCCAAACGGTGCATTTTCTCATAAGGGTATGTATATCTTTTTTGAATCAGTACGTCAGGCTTAATCGAAATAAATTAAGTTTGGAACGAAATACAAAGTTTTTATTTTCACGAAATTTGCAAGACATGTAGACCTCCAATTGGAATTTGTTCTCACGAACCGTAAGACATAGAAAAAATCTGAGAACTTGAGAAGAACAAGTAGCAAATTTTATGTAAGAAATGTGCACCGGTTTTACTCTAGGACCGGAATTGACGCCAATATATCCGATTAAAGGATGTTTAAATGATGAACAAATATTACAAAAAATTATAGTTTTTTCCATTTTCCGGCCAAACGGTGCATTTTCTCATAGGGGTATGTATATCTTTTTTGAATCAGTACGTCAGGCTTAATCGAAATAAATTAAGTTTGGAACGATATACAAAGTTTTTATTTTCACGAAATTTGCAAGACATGTAGACCTCCAATTGGAATTTTTTCTCACGAACCGTAAGACTTAGAAAAAATCTGAGAATTTGAGAAGAACAAGTAGCAAATTTTATGTAGGAAAAGTGCACCGGTTTGACTCTAGGACCGAAATTGACACCAATATGCCCGATTATTGAATTTTGAAAAAAATCCAAGGGTACCCCCTTTAAACATTTTTGGGCAAATTCCAATTTTAGGAAATTGTTTTTTTAATGTTAATATATACACTAGGTCTAACTTATTCCAAATATGTGTTTTTTTTCTATCACCTACCCACAGTTTGGCAAAAATAATGAAAAAATCGAATTAAAAATTTTCAGTTTTTTCCATTTTCCGGCCAAACGGTGCATTTTCTCATAAGGGTATGTATATCTTTTTTGAATCAGTACGTCAGGCTTAATCGAAATAAATTAAGTTTGGAACGAAATACAAAGTTTTTATTTTCACGAAATTTGCAAGACATGTAGACCTCCAATTGGAATTTTTTCTCACGAACCGTAAGACATAGAAAAAATCTGAGAACTTGAGAAGAACAAGTAGCAAATTTTATGTAAGAAATGTGCACCGGTTTGACTCTAGGACCGGAATTGACGCCAATATATCCGATTAAAGGATGTTTAAATGATGAGCAAATATTACAAAAAATTATAGTTTTTTCCATTTTCCGGCCAAACGGTGCATTTTCTCATAGGGGTATGTATATCTTTTTTGAATCAGTACGTTAGGCATAATCGAAATAAATTAAGTTTGGAACGAAATACAAAGTTTTTATTTTCACGAAATTTGCAAGACATGTAGACCTCCAATTGGAATTTTTTCTCACGAACCGTAAGACTTAGAAAAAATCTGAGAACTTGAGAAGAACAAGTAGCAAATTTTATGTAGGAAAAGTGCACCGGTTTGACTCTAGGACCGAAATTGACACCAATATGCCCGATTATTGAATTTTGAAAAAAATCCAAGGGTACCCCCTTTAAACATTTTTGGGCAAATTCCAATTTTAGGAAATTGTTTTTTTAATGTTAATATATACACTAGGTCTAACTTATTCCAAATATGTGTTTTTTTTCTATCACCTGCCCACAGTTTGGCAAACATAATGGAAAAATCGAATTAAAAATTTTCAGTTTTTTCCATTTTCCGGCCAAACAGTGCATTTTCTCATAAGGGTATGTATATCTTTTTTGAATCAGTACGTCAGGCTTAATCGAAATAAATTAAATTTGGAACGAAATACAAAGTTTTTATTTTCACGAAATTTGCAAGACATGTAGACCTCCAATTGGAATTTTTTCTCACGAACCGTAAGACATAGAAAAAATCTGAGAACTTGAGAAGAACAAGTAGCAAATTTTATGTAAGAAATGTGCACCGGTTTGACTCTAGGACCGGAATTGACGCCAATATATCCGATTAAAGAATGTTTAAATGATGAACAAATATTACAAAAAATTATAGTTTTTTCCATTTTCCGGCCAAACGGTGCATTTTCTCATAGGGGTATGTATATCTTTTTTGAATCAGTATGTCAGGCTTAATCGAAATAAATTAAGTTTGGAACGAAATACAAAGTTTTTATTTTCACGAAATTTGCAAGACATGTAGACCTCCAATTGGAATTTTTTCTCACGAACCGTAAGACTTAGAAAAAATCTGAGAACTTGAGAAGAACAAGTAGCAAATTTTATGTAGGAAAAGTGCACCGGTTTGACTCTAGGACCGAAATTGACACCAATATGCCCGATTATTGAATTTTGAAAAAAATCCAAGGGTACCCCCTTTAAACATTTTTGGGCAAATTCCAATTTTAGGAAATTGTTTTTTTAATGTTAATATATACACTATGTCTAACTTATTCCAAATATGTGTTTTTTTTCTATCACCTACCCACAGTTTGGCAAAAATAATGGAAAAATCGAATTAAAAATTTTCAGTTTTTTCCATTTTCCGGCCAAACTGTGCATTTTCTCATAAGGGTATGTATATCTTTTTTGAATCAGTACGTCAGGCTTAATCGAAATAAATTAAATTTGGAACGAAATACAAAGTTTTTATTTTCACGAAATTTGCAAGACATGTAGACCTCCAATTGGAATTTTTTCTCACGAACCGTAAGACATAGAGAAAATCTGAGAACTTGAGAAGAACAAGTAGCAAATTTTATGTAAGAAATGTGCACCGGTTTGACTCTAGGACCGGAATTGACGCCAATATATCCGATTAAAGGATGTTTAAATGATGAGCAAATATTACAACAAATTATAGTTTTTTCCATTTTCCGGCCAAACGGTGCATTTTCTCATAGGGGTATGTATATCTTTTTTGAATCAGTACGTCAGGCATAATCGAAATAAATTAAGCTTGGAACGAAATACAAAGTTTTTATTTTCACGAAATTTGCAAGACATGTAGACCTCCAATTGGAATTTTTTCTCACGAACCGTAAGACTTAGAAAAAATCTGAGAACTTGAGAAGAACAAGTAGCAAATTTTATGTAGGAAAAGTGCACCGGTTTGACTCTAGGACCGAAATTGACACCAATATGCCCGATTATTGAATTTTGAAAAAAATCCAAGGGTACCCCCTTTAAACATTTTTGGGCAAATTCCAATTTTAGGAAATTGTTTTTTAATGTTAATATATACACTAGGTCTAACTTATTCCAAATATGTGTTTTTTTTCTATCACCTGCCCACAGTTTGGCAAACATAATGGAAAAATCGAATTAAAAATTTTCAGTTTTTTCCATTTTCCGGCCAAACGGTGCATTTTCTCATAAGGGTATGTATATCTTTTTTGAATCAGTACGTCAGGCTTAATCAAAATAAATTAAATTTGGAACGAAATACAAAGTTTTTATTTTCACGAAATTTGCAAGACATGTAGACCTCCAATTGGAATTTTTTCTCACGAACCGTAAGACATAGAAAAAATCTGAGAACTTGAGAAGAACAAGTAGCAAATTTTATGTAAGAAATGTGCACCGGTTTGACTCTAGGACCGGAATTGACGCCAATATATCCGATTAAAGGATGTTTAAATGATGAACAAATATTACAAAAAATTATAGTTTTTTCCATTTTCCGGCCAAACGGTGCATTTTCTCATAGGGGTATGTATATCTTTTTTGAATCAGTACGTTAGGCATAATCGAAATAAATTAAGTTTGGAACGAAATACAAAGTTTTTATTTTCACGAAATTTGCAAGACATGTAGACCTCCAATTGGAATTTTTTCTCACGAACCGTAAGACTTAGAAAAAATCTGAGAACTTGAGAAGAACAAGTAGCAAATTTTATGTAGGAAAAGTGCACCGGTTTGACTCTAGGACCGAAATTGACACCAATATGCCCGATTATTGAATTTTGAAAAAAATCCAAGGGTACCCCCTTTAAACATTTTTGGGCAAATTCCAATTTTAGGAAATTGTTTTTTTAATGTTAATATATACACTAGGTCTAACTTATTCCAAATATGTGTTTTTTTTCTATCACCTGCCCACAGTTTGGCAAACATAATGGAAAAATCGAATTAAAAATTTTCAGTTTTTTCCATTTTCCGGCCAAACAGTGCATTTTCTCATAAGGGTATGTATATCTTTTTTGAATCAGTACGTCAGGCTTAATCGAAATAAATTAAATTTGGAACGAAATACAAAGTTTTTATTTTCACGAAATTTGCAAGACATGTAGACCTCCAATTGGAATTTTTTCTCACGAACCGTAAGACATAGAAAAAATCTGAGAACTTGAGAAGAACAAGTAGCAAATTTTATGTAAGAAATGTGCACCGGTTTGACTCTAGGACCGGAATTGACGCCAATATATCCGATTAAAGAATGTTTAAATGATGAACAAATATTACAAAAAATTATAGTTTTTTCCATTTTCCGGCCAAACGGTGCATTTTCTCATAGGGGTATGTATATCTTTTTTGAATCAGTATGTCAGGCTTAATCGAAATAAATTAAGTTTGGAACGAAATACAAAGTTTTTATTTTCACGAAATTTGCAAGACATGTAGACCTCCAATTGGAATTTTTTCTCACGAACCGTAAGACTTAGAAAAAATCTGAGAACTTGAGAAGAACAAGTAGCAAATTTTATGTAGGAAAAGTGCACCGGTTTGACTCTAGGACCGAAATTGACACCAATATGCCCGATTATTGAATTTTGAAAAAAATCCAAGGGTACCCCCTTTAAACATTTTTGGGCAAATTCCAATTTTAGGAAATTGTTTTTTTAATGTTAATATATACACTATGTCTAACTTATTCCAAATATGTGTTTTTTTTCTATCACCTACCCACAGTTTGGCAAAAATAATGGAAAAATCGAATTAAAAATTTTCAGTTTTTTCCATTTTCCGGCCAAACTGTGCATTTTCTCATAAGGGTATGTATATCTTTTTTGAATCAGTACGTCAGGCTTAATCGAAATAAATTAAATTTGGAACGAAATACAAAGTTTTTATTTTCACGAAATTTGCAAGACATGTAGACCTCCAATTGGAATTTTTTCTCACGAACCGTAAGACATAGAGAAAATCTGAGAACTTGAGAAGAACAAGTAGCAAATTTTATGTAAGAAATGTGCATCGGTTTGACTCTAGGACCGGAATTGACGCCAATATATCCGATTAAAGGATGTTTAAATGATGAGCAAATATTACAAAAAATTATAGTTTTTTCCATTTTCCGGCCAAACGGTGCATTTTTTCATAGGGGTATGTATATCTTTTTTGAATCAGTACGTCAGGCTTAATCGAAATAAATTAAGTTTGGAACGAAATACAAAGTTTTTATTTTCACGAAATTTGCAAGACATGTAGACCTCCAATTGGAATTTTTTCTCACGAACCGTAAGACTTAGAAAAAATCTGAGAATTTGAGAAGAACAAGTAGCAAATTTTATGTAGGAAAAGTGCACCGGTTTGACTCTAGGACCGAAATTGACACCAATATGCCCGATTATTGAATTTTGAAAAAAATCCAAGGGTACCCCCTTTAAACATTTTTGGGCAAATTCCAATTTTAGGAAATTGTTTTTTTAATGTTAATATATACACTAGGTCTAACTTATTCCAAATATGTGTTTTTTTTCTATCACCTACCCACAGTTTGGCAAAAATAATGGAAAAATCGAATTAAAAATTTTCAGTTTTTTCCATTTTCCGGCCAAACGGTGCATTTTCTCATAAGGGTATGTATATCTTTTTTGAATCAGTACGTCAGGCTTAATCGAAATAAATTAAGTTTGGAACGAAATACAAAGTTTTTATTTTCACGAAATTTGCAAGACATGTAGACCTCCAATTGGAATTTTTTCTCACGAACCGTAAGACATAGAAAAAATCTGAGAAGTTGAGAAGAACAAGTAGCAAATTTTATGTAAGAAATGTGCACCGGTTTGACTCTAGGACCGGAATTGACGCCAATATATCCGATTAAAGGATGTTTAAATGATGAGCAAATATTACAAAAAATTATAGTTTTTTCCATTTTCCGGCCAAACGGTGCATTTTCTCATAGGGGTATGTATATCTTTTTTGAATCAGTACGTCAGGCATAATCGAAATAAATTAAGCTTGGAACGAAATACAAAGTTTTTATTTTCACGAAATTTGCAAGACATGTAGACCTCCAATTGGAATTTTTTCTCACGAACCGTAAGACTTAGAAAAAATCTGAGAACTTGAGAAGAACAAGTAGCAAATTTTATGTAGGAAAAGTGCACCGGTTTGACTCTAGGACCGAAATTGACACCAATATGCCCGATTATTGAATTTTGAAAAAAATCCAAGGGTACCCCCTTTAAACATTTTTGGGCAAATTCCAATTTTAGGAAATTGTTTTTTTAATGTTAATATATACACTAGGTCTAACTTATTCCAAATATGTGTTTTTTTTCTATCACCTACCCACAGTTTGGCAAAAATAATGGAAAAATCGAATTAAAAATTTTCAGTTTTTTCCATTTTCCGGCCAAACGGTGCATTTTCTCATAAGGGTATGTATATCTTTTTTGAATCAGTACGTCAGGCTTAATCGAAATAAATTAAGTTTGGAACGAAATACAAAGTTTTTATTTTCACGAAATTTGCAAGACATGTAGACCTCCAATTGGAATTTTTTCTCACGAACCGTAAGACATAGAAAAAATCTGAGAAGTTGAGAAGAACAAGTAGCAAATTTTATGTAAGAAATGTGCACCGGTTTGACTCTAGGACCGGAATTGACGCCAATATATCCGATTAAAGGATGTTTAAATGATGAGCAAATATTACAAAAAATTATAGTTTTTTCCATTTTCCGGCCAAACGGTGCATTTTCTCATAGGGGTATGTATATCTTTTTTGAATCAGTATGTCAGGCTTAATCGAAATAAATTAAGTTTGGAACGAAATACAAAGTTTTTATTTTCACGAAATTTGCAAGACATGTAGACCTCCAATTGGAATTTTTTCTCACGAACCGTAAGACACTTGAAAAAATCTGAGAACTTGAGAAGAACAAGTAGCAAATTTTATGTAGGAAAAGTGCACCGGTTTGACTCTAGGACCGAAATTGACACCAATATGCCCGATTATTGAATTTTGAAAAAAATCCAAGGGTACCCCCTTTAAACATTTTTGGGCAAATTCCAATTTTAGGAAATTATTTTTTTAATGTTAATATATACACTATGTCTAACTTATTCCAAATATGTGTTTTTTTTCTATCACCTACCCACAGTTTGGCAAAAATAATGGAAAAATCGAATTAAAAATTTTCAGTTTTTTCCATTTTCCGGCCAAACTGTGCATTTTCTCATAAGGGTATGTATATCTTTTTTGAATCAGTACGTCAGGCTTAATCGAAATAAATTAAATTTGGAACGAAATACAAAGTTTTTATTTTCACGAAATTTGCAAGACATGTAGACCTCCAATTGGAATTTTTTCTCACGAACCGTAAGACATAGAGAAAATCTGAGAACTTGAGAAGAACAAGTAGCAAATTTTATGTAAGAAATGTGCACCGGTTTGACTCTAGGACCGGAATTGACGCCAATATATCCGATTAAAGGATGTTTAAATGATGAGCAAATATTACAAAAAATTATAGTTTTTTCCATTTTCCGGCCAAACGGTGCATTTTTTCATAGGGGTATGTATATCTTTTTTGAATCAGTACGTCAGGCTTAATCGAAATAAATTAAGTTTGGAACGAAATACAAAGTTTTTATTTTCACGAAATTTGCAAGACATGTAGACCTCCAATTGGAATTTTTTCTCACGAACCGTAAGACTTAGAAAAAATCTGAGAACTTGAGAAGAACAAGTAGCAAATTTTATGTAGGAAAAGTGCACCGGTTTGACTCTAGGACCGAAATTGACACCAATATGCCCGATTATTGAATTTTGAAAAAAATCCAAGGGTACCCCCTTTAAACATTTTTGGGCAAATTCCAATTTTAGGAAATTGTTTTTTTAATGTTAATATATACACTATGTCTAACTTATTCCAAATATGTGTTTTTTTTCTATCACCTGCCCACAGTTTGGCAAACATAATGGAAAAATCGAATTAAAAATTTTCAGTTTTTTCCATTTTCCGGCCAAACGGTGCATTTTCTCATAAGGGTATGTATATCTTTTTTGAATCAGTACGTCAGGCTTAATCGAAATAAATTAAATTTGGAACGAAATACAAAGTTTTTATTTTCACGAAATTTGCAAGACATGTAGACCTCCAATTGGAATTTTTTCTCACGAACCGTAAGACATAGAAAAAATCTGAGAACTTGAGAAGAACAAGTAGCAAATTTTATGTAAGAAATGTGCACCGGTTTGACTCTAGGACCAGAATTGACGCCAATATATCCGATTAAAGGATGTTTAAATGATGAACAAATATTACAAAAAATTATAGTTTTTTCCATTTTCCGGCCAAACGGTGCATTTTCTCATAGGGGTATGTATATCTTTTTTGAATCAGTACGTCAGGCTTAATCGAAATAAATTAAGTTTGGAACGAAATACAAAGTTTTTATTTTCACGAAATTTGCAAGACATGTAGACCTCCAATTGGAATTTTTTCTCACGAACCGTAAGACTTAGAAAAAATCTGAGAACTTGAGAAGAACAAGTAGCAAATTTTATGTAGGAAAAGTGCACCGGTTTGACTCTAGGACCGAAATTGACACCAATATGCCCGATTATTGAATTTTGAAAAAAATCCAAGGGTACCCCCTTTAAACATTTTTGGGCAAATTCCAATTTTAGGAAATTGTTTTTTTAATGTTAATATATACACTAGGTCTAACTTATTCCAAATATGTGTTTTTTTTCTATCACCTGCCCACAGTTTGGCAAACATAATGGAAAAATCGAATTAAAAATTTTCAGTTTTTTCCATTTTCCGGCCAAACAGTGCATTTTCTCATAAGGGTATGTATATCTTTTTTGAATCAGTACGTCAGGCTTAATCGAAATAAATTAAATTTGGAACGAAATACAAAGTTTTTATTTTCACGAAATTTGCAAGACATGTAGACCTCCAATTGGAATTTTTTCTCACGAACCGTAAGACATAGAAAAAATCTGAGAACTTGAGAAGAACAAGTAGCAAATTTTATGTAAGAAATGTGCACCGGTTTGACTCTAGGACCGGAATTGACGCCAATATATCCGATTAAAGGATGTTTAAATGATGAACAAATATTACAAAAAATTATAGTTTTTTCCATTTTCCGGCCAAACGGTGCATTTTCTCATAGGGGTATGTATATCTTTTTTGAATCAGTATGTCAGGCTTAATCGAAATAAATTAAGTTTGGAACGAAATACAAAGTTTTTATTTTCACGAAATTTGCAAGACATGTAGACCTCCAATTGGAATTTTTTCTCACGAACCGTAAGACTTAGAAAAAATCTGAGAACTTGAGAAGAACAAGTAGCAAATTTTATGTAGGAAAAGTGCACCGGTTTGACTCTAGGACCGAAATTGACACCAATATGCCCGATTATTGAATTTTGAAAAAAATCCAAGGGTACCCCCTTTAAACATTTTTGGGCAAATTCCAATTTTAGGAAATTGTTTTTTTAATGTTAATATATACACTATGTCTAACTTATTCCAAATATGTGTTTTTTTTCTATCACCTACCCACAGTTTGGCAAAAATAATGGAAAAATCGAATTAAAAATTTTCAGTTTTTTCCATTTTCCGGCCAAACTGTGCATTTTCTCATAAGGGTATGTATATCTTTTTTGAATCAGTACGTCAGGCTTAATCGAAATAAATTAAATTTGGAACGAAATACAAAGTTTTTATTTTCACGAAATTTGCAAGACATGTAGACCTCCAATTGGAATTTTTTCTCACGAACCGTAAGACATAGAGAAAATCTGAGAACTTGAGAAGAACAAGTAGCAAATTTTATGTAAGAAATGTGCATCGGTTTGACTCTAGGACCGGAATTGACGCCAATATATCCGATTAAAGGATGTTTAAATGATGAGCAAATATTACAAAAAATTATAGTTTTTTCCATTTTCCGGCCAAACGGTGCATTTTCTCATAGGGGTATGTATATCTTTTTTGAATCAGTATGTCAGGCTTAATCGAAATAAATTAAATTTGGAACGAAATACAAAGTTTTTATTTTCACGAAATTTGCAAGACATGTAGACCTCCAATTGGAATTTTTTCTCACGAACCGTAAGACATAGAGAAAATCTGAGAACTTGAGAAGAACAAGTAGCAAATTTTATGTAAGAAATGTGCATCGGTTTGACTCTAGGACCGGAATTGACGCCAATATATCCGATTAAAGGATGTTTAAATGATGAACAAATATTACAAAAAATTATAGTTTTTTCCATTTTCCGGCCAAACGGTGCATTTTCTCATGGGAGTATGTATATCTTTTTTGAATCAGTACGTCAGGCTTAATCGAAATAAATTAAGTTTGGTACGAAATACAAAGTTTTTATTTTCACGAAATTTGCAAGACATGTAGACCTCCAATTGGAATTTTTTCTCACGAACCGTAAGACTTAGAAAAAATCTGAGAACTTGAGAAGAACAAGTAGCAAATTTTATGTAGGAAAAGTGCACCGGTTTGACTCTAGGACCGAAATTGACACCAATATGCCCGATTATTGAATTTTGAAAAAAATCCAAGGGTACCCCCTTTAAACATTTTTGGGCAAATTCCAATTTTAGGAAATTGTTTTTTTAATGTTAATATATACACTAGGTCTAACTTATTCCAAATATGTGTTTTTTTTCTATCACCTGCCCACAGTTTGGCAAACATAATGGAAAAATCGAATTAAAAATTTTCAGTTTTTTCCATTTTCCGGCCAAACAGTGCATTTTCTCATAAGGGTATGTATATCTTTTTTGAATCAGTACGTCAGGCTTAATCGAAATAAATTAAATTTGGAACGAAATACAAAGTTTTTATTTTCACGAAATTTGCAAGACATGTAGACCTCCAATTGGAATTTTTTCTCACGAACCGTAAGACATAGAAAAAATCTGAGAACTTGAGAAGAACAAGTAGCAAATTTTATGTAAGAAATGTGCACCGGTTTGACTCTAGGACCGGAATTGACGCCAATATATCCGATTAAAGGATGTTTAAATGATGAACAAATATTACAAAAAATTATAGTTTTTTCCATTTTCCGGCCAAACGGTGCATTTTCTCATAGGGGTATGTATATCTTTTTTGAATCAGTATGTCAGGCTTAATCGAAATAAATTAAGTTTGGAACGAAATACAAAGTTTTTATTTTCACGAAATTTGCAAGACATGTAGACCTCCAATTGGAATTTTTTCTCACGAACCGTAAGACTTAGAAAAAATCTGAGAACTTGAGAAGAACAAGTAGCAAATTTTATGTAGGAAAAGTGCACCGGTTTGACTCTAGGACCGAAATTGACACCAATATGCCCGATTATTGAATTTTGAAAAAAATCCAAGGGTACCCCCTTTAAACATTTTTGGGCAAATTCCAATTTTAGGAAATTGTTTTTTTAATGTTAATATATACACTAGGTCTAACTTATTCCAAATATGTGTTTTTTTTCTATCACCTACCCACAGTTTGGCAAAAATAATGGAAAAATCGAATTAAAAATTTTCAGTTTTTTCCATTTTCCGGCCAAACGGTGCATTTTCTCATAAGGGTATGTATATCTTTTTTGAATCAGTACGTCAGGCTTAATCGAAATAAATTAAGTTTGGAACGAAATACAAAGTTTTTATTTTCACGAAATTTGCAAGACATGTAGACCTCCAATTGGAATTTTTTCTCACGAACCGTAAGACATAGAAAAAATCTGAGAAGTTGAGAAGAACAAGTAGCAAATTTTATGTAAGAAATGTGCACCGGTTTGACTCTAGGACCGGAATTGACGCCAATATATCCGATTAAAGGATGTTTAAATGATGAGCAAATATTACAAAAAATTATAGTTTTTTCCATTTTCCGGCCAAACGGTGCATTTTCTCATAGGGGTATGTATATCTTTTTTGAATCAGTACGTCAGGCATAATCGAAATAAATTAAGCTTGGAACGAAATACAAAGTTTTTATTTTCACGAAATTTGCAAGACATGTAGACCTCCAATTGGAATTTTTTCTCACGAACCGTAAGACTTAGAAAAAATCTGAGAACTTGAGAAGAACAAGTAGCAAATTTTATGTAGGAAAAGTGCACCGGTTTGACTCTAGGACCGAAATTGACACCAATATGCCCGATTATTGAATTTTGAAAAAAATCCAAGGGTACCCCCTTTAAACATTTTTGGGCAAATTCCAATTTTAGGAAATTGTTTTTTTAATGTTAATATATACACTAGGTCTAACTTATTCCAAATATGTGTTTTTTTTCTATCACCTGCCCACAGTTTGGCAAACATAATGGAAAAATCGAATTAAAAATTTTCAGTTTTTTCCATTTTCCGGCCAAACGGTGCATTTTCTCATAAGGGTATGTATATCTTTTTTGAATCAGTACGTCAGGCTTAATCAAAATAAATTAAATTTGGAACGAAATACAAAGTTTTTATTTTCACGAAATTTGCAAGACATGTAGACCTCCAATTGGAATTTTTTCTCACGAACCGTAAGACATAGAAAAAATCTGAGAACTTGAGAAGAACAAGTAGCAAATTTTATGTAAGAAATGTGCACCGGTTTGACTCTAGGACCGGAATTGACGCCAATATATCCGATTAAAGGATGTTTAAATGATGAACAAATATTACAAAAAATTATAGTTTTTTCCATTTTCCGGCCAAACGGTGCATTTTCTCATAGGGGTATGTATATCTTTTTTGAATCAGTATGTCAGGCTTAATCGAAATAAATTAAGTTTGGAACGAAATACAAAGTTTTTATTTTCACGAAATTTGCAAGACATGTAGACCTCCAATTGGAATTTTTTCTCACGAACCGTAAGACACTTGAAAAAATCTGAGAACTTGAGAAGAACAAGTAGCAAATTTTATGTAGGAAAAGTGCACCGGTTTGACTCTAGGACCGAAATTGACACCAATATGCCCGATTATTGAATTTTGAAAAAAATCCAAGGGTACCCCCTTTAAACATTTTTGGGCAAATTCCAATTTTAGGAAATTATTTTTTTAATGTTAATATATACACTATGTCTAACTTATTCCAAATATGTGTTTTTTTTCTATCACCTACCCACAGTTTGGCAAAAATAATGGAAAAATCGAATTAAAAATTTTCAGTTTTTTCCATTTTCCGGCCAAACTGTGCATTTTCTCATAAGGGTATGTATATCTTTTTTGAATCAGTACGTCAGGCTTAATCGAAATAAATTAAATTTGGAACGAAATACAAAGTTTTTATTTTCACGAAATTTGCAAGACATGTAGACCTCCAATTGGAATTTTTTCTCACGAACCGTAAGACATAGAGAAAATCTGAGAACTTGAGAAGAACAAGTAGCAAATTTTATGTAAGAAATGTGCACCGGTTTGACTCTAGGACCGGAATTGACGCCAATATATCCGATTAAAGGATGTTTAAATGATGAGCAAATATTACAAAAAATTATAGTTTTTTCCATTTTCCGGCCAAACGGTGCATTTTTTCATAGGGGTATGTATATCTTTTTTGAATCAGTACGTCAGGCTTAATCGAAATAAATTAAGTTTGGAACGAAATACAAAGTTTTTATTTTCACGAAATTTGCAAGACATGTAGACCTCCAATTGGAATTTTTTCTCACGAACCGTAAGACTTAGAAAAAATCTGAGAACTTGAGAAGAACAAGTAGCAAATTTTATGTAGGAAAAGTGCACCGGTTTGACTCTAGGACCGAAATTGACACCAATATGCCCGATTATTGAATTTTGAAAAAAATCCAAGGGTACCCCCTTTAAACATTTTTGGGCAAATTCCAATTTTAGGAAATTGTTTTTTTAATGTTAATATATACACTAGGTCTAACTTATTCCAAATATGTGTTTTTTTTCTATCACCTGCCCACAGTTTGGCAAACATAATGGAAAAATCGAATTAAAAATTTTCAGTTTTTTCCATTTTCCGGCCAAACGGTGCATTTTCTCATAAGGGTATGTATATCTTTTTTGAATCAGTACGTCAGGCTTAATCGAAATAAATTAAATTTGGAACGAAATACAAAGTTTTTATTTTCACGAAATTTGCAAGACATGTAGACCTCCAATTGGAATTTTTTCTCACGAACCGTAAGACATAGAAAAAATCTGAGAACTTGAGAAGAACAAGTAGCAAATTTTATGTAAGAAATGTGCACCGGTTTGACTCTAGGACCAGAATTGACGCCAATATATCCGATTAAAGGATGTTTAAATGATGAACAAATATTACAAAAAATTATAGTTTTTTCCATTTTCCGGCCAAACGGTGCATTTTCTCATAGGGGTATGTATATCTTTTTTGAATCAGTACGTCAGGCTTAATCGAAATAAATTAAGTTTGGAACGAAATACAAAGTTTTTATTTTCACGAAATTTGCAAGACATGTAGACCTCCAATTGGAATTTTTTCTCACGAACCGTAAGACTTAGAAAAAATCTGAGAACTTGAGAAGAACAAGTAGCAAATTTTATGTAGGAAAAGTGCACCGGTTTGACTCTAGGACCGAAATTGACACCAATATGCCCGATTATTGAATTTTGAAAAAAATCCAAGGGTACCCCCTTTAAACATTTTTGGGCAAATTCCAATTTTAGGAAATTGTTTTTTTAATGTTAATATATACACCAGGTCTAACTTATTCCAAATATGTGTTTTTTTTTCTATCACCTACCCAGAGTTTGGCAAAAATAATGGAAAAATCGAATTAAAAATTTTCAGTTTTTTCCATTTTCCGGCCAAACGGTGCATTTTCTCATAGGGGTATGTATATCTTTTTTGAATCAGTACGTCAGGCTTAATCGAAATAAATTAAGTTTGGAACGAAATACAAAGTTTTTATTTTCACGAAATTTGCAAGACTTGTAGACCTCCAATTTGAATTTTTTCTCACGAACCGTAAGACTTAGAAAAAATCTGAGAACTTGAGAAGAACAAGTAGCAAATTTTATGTAGGAAAAGTGCACCGGTTTGACTCTAGGACCGAAATTGACACCAATATGCCCGATTATTGAATTTTGAAAAAAATCCAAGGGTACCCCCTTTAAACATTTTTGGGCAAATTCCAATTTTAGGAAATTGTTTTTTTAATGTTAATATATACACTAGGTCTAACTTATTCCAAATATGTGTTTTTTTTCTATCACCTACCCACAGTTTGGCAAAAATAATGAAAAAATCGAATTAAAAATTTTCAGTTTTTTCCATTTTCCGGCCAAACGGTGCATTTTCTCATAGGGGTATGTATATCTTTTTTGAATCAGTACGTCAGGCTTAATCGAAATAAATTAAGTTTGGAACGAAATACAAAGTTTTTATTTTCACGAAATTTGCAAGACATGTAGACCTCCAATTGGAATTTTTTCTCACGAACCGTAAGACTTAGAAAAAATCTGAGAACTTGAGAAGAACAAGTAGCAAATTTTATGTAGGAAAAGTGCACCGGTTTGACTCTAGGACCGAAATTGACACCAATATGCCCGATTATTGAATTTTGAAAAAAATCCAAGGGTACCCCCTTTAAACATTTTTGGGCAAATTCCAATTTTAGGAAATTGTTTTTTTAATGTTAATATATACACTAGGTCTAACTTATTCCAAATATGTGTTTTTTTTCTATCACCTACCCACAGTTTGGCAAAAATAATGGAAAAATCGAATTAAAAATTTTCAGTTTTTTCCATTTTCCGGCCAAACGGTGCATTTTCTCATAGGGGTATGTATATCTTTTTTAAATCAGTACGTCAGGCTTAATCGAAATAAATTAAATTTGGAACGAAATACAAAGTTTTTATTTACACGAAATTTGCAAGACATGTAGACCTCCAATTGGAATTTGTTCTCACGAACCGTAAGACATAGAAAAAATCTGAGAACTTGAGAAGAACAAGTAGCAAATTTTATGTAAGAAATGTGCACCGGTTTGACTCTAGGACCGGAATTGACGCCAATATATCCGATTAAAGGATGTTTAAATGATGAACAAATATTACAAAAAATTATAGTTTTTTCCATTTTCCGGCCAAACGGTGCATTTTCTCATAGGGGTATGTATATCTTTTTTGAATCAGTACGTCAGGCTTAATCGAAATAAAATAAGTTTGGAACGAAATACAAAGTTTTTATTTTCACGAAATTTGCAAGACATGTAGACCTCCAATTGGAATTTTTTCTCACGAACCGTAAGACTTAGAAAAAATCTGAGAACTTGAGAAGAACAAGTAGCAAATTTTATGTAGAAAAAGTGCACCGGTTTGACTCTAGGACCGAAATTGACACCAATATGCCCGATTATTGAATTTTGAAAAAAATCCAAGGGTACCCCCTTTAAACATTTTTGGGCAAATTCCAATTTTAGGAAATTGTTTTTTTAATGTTAATATATACACTAGGTCTAACTTATTCCAAATATGTGTTTTTTTTCTATCACCTACCCAGAGTTTGGCAAAAATAATGGAAAAATCGAATTAAAAATTTTCAGTTTTTTCCATTTTCCGGCCAAACGGTGCATTTTCTCATAGGGGTATGTATATCTTTTTTGAATCAGTACGTCAGGCTTAATCGAAATAAATTAAGTTTGGAACGAAATACAAAGTTTTTATTTTCACGAAATTTGCAAGACTTGTAGACCTCCAATTGGAATTTTTTCTCACGAACCGTAAGACTTAGAAAAAATCTGAGAACTTGAGAAGAACAAGTAGCAAATTTTATGTAGGAAAAGTGCACCGGTTTGACTCTAGGACCGAAATTGACACCAATATGCCCGATTATTGAATTTTGAAAAAAATCCAAGGGTACCCCCTTTAAACATTTTTGGGCAAATTCCAATTTTAGGAAATTGTTCTTTTAATGTTAATATATACACTAGGTCTAACTTATTCCAAATATGTGTTTTTTTTCTATCACCTGCCCACAGTTTGGCAAACATAATGGAAAAATCGAATTAAAAATTTTCAGTTTTTTCCATTTTCCGGCCAAACGGTGCATTTTCTCATAAGGGTATGTATATCTTTTTTGAATCAGTACGTCAGGCTTAATCGAAATAAATTAAATTTGGAACGAAATACAAAGTTTTTATTTTCACGAAATTTGCAAGACATGTAGACCTCCAATTGGAATTTTTTCTCACGAACCGTAAGACATAGAAAAAATCTGAGAACTTGAGAAGAACAAGTAGCAAATTTTATGTAAGAAATGTGCACCGGTTTGACTCTAGGACCGGAATTGACGCCAATATATCCGATTAAAGGATGTTTAAATGATGAACAAATATTACAAAAAATTATAGTTTTTTCCATTTTCCGGCCAAACGGTGCATTTTCTCATGAAGGTATGTATATCTTTTTTGAATCAGTACGTCAGGCTTAATCGAAATAAATTAAGTTTGGTACGAAATACAAAGTTTTTATTTTCACGAAATTTGCAAGACATGTAGACCTCCAATTGGAATTTTTTCTCACGAACCGTAAGACTTAGAAAAAATCTGAGAACTTGAGAAGAACAAGTAGCAAATTTTATGTAGGAAAAGTGCACCGGTTTGACTCTAGGACCGAAATTGACACCAATATGCCCGATTATTGAATTTTGAAAAAAATCCAAGGGTACCCCCTTTAAACATTTTTGGGCAAATTCCAATTTTAGGAAATTGTTTTTTTAATGTTAATATATACACTAGGTCTAACTTATTCCAAATATGTGTTTTTTTTTCTATCACCTACCCACAGTTTGGCAAAAATAATGAAAAAATCGAATTAAAAATTTTCAGTTTTTTCCATTTTCCGGCCAAACGGTGCATTTTCTCATAGGGGTATGTATATCTTTTTTGAATCAGTACGTCAGGCTTAATCGAAATAAATTAAGTTTGGAACGAAATACAAAGTTTTTATTTTCACGAAATTTGCAAGACATGTAGACCTCCAATTGGAATTTTTTCTCACGAACCGTAAGACTTAGAAAAAATCTGAGAACTTGAGAAGAACAAGTAGCAAATTTTATGTAGGAAAAGTGCACCGGTTTGACTCTAGGACCGGAATTGACGCCAATATATCCGATTAAAGATGTTTAAATGATGAACAAATATTACAAAAAATTATAGTTTTTTCCATTTTCCGGCCAAACGGTGCATTTTCTCATAGGGGTATGTATATCTTTTTTGAATCAGTACGTCAGGCTTAATCGAAATAAATTAAGTTTGGAACGAAATACAAAGTTTTTATTTTCACGAAATTTGCAAGACATGTAGACCTCCAATTGGAATTTTTTCTCACGAACCGTAAGACGTAGAAAAAATCTGAGAACTTGAGAAGAACAAGTAGCAAATTTTATGTAGGAAAAGTGCACCGGTTTGACTCTAGGACCGAAATTGACACCAATATGCCCGATTATTGAATTTTGAAAAAAATCCAAGGGTACCCCCTTTAAACATTTTTGGGCAAATTCCAATTTTAGGAAATTGTTTTTTTAATGTTAATATATACACTAGGTCTAACTTATTCCAAATATGTGTTTTTTTTCTATCACCTACCCACAGTTTGGCAAAAATAATGAAAAAATCGAATTAAAAATTTTCAGTTTTTTCCATTTTCCGGCCAAACGGTGCATTTTCTCATAGGGGTATGTATATCTTTTTTGAATCAGTACGTCAGGCTTAATCGAAATAAATTAAGTTTGGAACGAAATACAAAGTTTTTATTTTCACGAAATTTGCAAGACATGTAGACCTCCAATTGGAATTTTTTCTCACGAACCGTAAGACATAGAAAAAATCTGAGAACTTGAGAAGAACAAGTAGCAAATTTTATGTAAGAAATGTGCACCGGTTTGACTCTAGGACCGGAATTGACGCCAATATATCCGATTAAAGGATGTTTAAATGATGAACAAATATTACAAAAAATTATAGTTTTTTCCATTTTCCGGCCAAACGGTGCATTTTCTCATAGGGGTATGTATATCTTTTTTGAATCAGTACGTCAGGCTTAATCGAAATAAATTAAGTTTGGAACGAAATACAAAGTTTTTATTTTCACGAAATTTGCAAGACATGTAGACCTCCAATTGGAATTTTTTCTCACGAACCGTAAGACATAGAAAAAATCTGAGAACTTGAGAAGAACAAGTAGCAAATTTTATGTAAGAAATGTGCACCGGTTTGACTCTAGGACCGGAATTGACGCCAATATATCCGATTAAAGGATGTTTAAATGATGAACAAATATTACAAAAAATTATAGTTTTTTCCATTTTCCGGCCAAACGGTGCATTTTCTCATAGGGGTATGTATATCTTTTTTGAATCAGTACGTCAGGCTTAATCGAAATAAATTAAGTTTGGAACGAAATACAAAGTTTTTATTTTCACGAAATTTGCAAGACATGTAGACCTCCAATTGGAATTTTTTCTCACGAACCGTAAGACTTAGAAAAAATCTGAGAACTTGAGAAGAACAAGTAGCAAATTTTATGTAGGAAAAGTGCACCGGTTTGACTCTAGGACCGAAATTGACACCAATATGCCCGATTATTGAATTTTGAAAAAAATCCAAGGGCACCCCCTTTAAACATTTTTGGGCAAATTCCAATTTTAGGAAATTGTTTTTTTAATGTTAATATATACACTAGGTCTAACTTATTCCAAATATGTGTTTTTTTTCTATCACCTACCCACAGTTTGGCAAAAATAATGGAAAAATCGAATTAAAAATTTTCAGTTTTTTCCATTTTCCGGCCAAACGGTGCATTTTCTCATAAGGGTATGTACATCTTTTTTGAATCAGTACGTCAGGCTTAATCGAAATAAATTAAGTTTGGAACGAAATACAAAGTTTTTATTTTCACGAAATTTGCAAGACATGTAGACCTCCAATTGGAATTTTTTCTCACGAACCGTAAGACATAGAAAAAATCTGAGAACTTGAGAAGAACAAGTAGCAAATTTTATGTAAGAAATGTGCACCGGTTTGACTCTAGGACCGGAATTGACGCCAATATATCCGATTAAAGGATGTTTAAATGATGAACAAATATTACAAAAAATTATAGTTTTTTCCATTTTCCGGCCAAACGGTGCATTTTCTCATAGGGGTATGTATATCTTTTTTGAATCAGTACGTCAGGCTTAATCGAAATAAATTAAATATGGAACGAAATACAAAGTTTTTATTTTCACGAAATTTGCAAGATATGTAGACCTCCAATTGGAATTTTTTCTCACGAACCGTAAGACATAGAAAAAATCTGAGAACTTGAGAAGAACAAGTAGCAAATTTTATGTAAGAAATGTGCACCGGTTTGACTCTAGGACCGGAATTGACGCCAATATATCCGATTAAAGGATGTTTAAATGATGAACAAATATTACAAAAAATTATAGTTTTTTCCATTTTCCGGCCAAACGGTGCATTTTCTCATGGGAGTATGTATATCTTTTTTGAATCAGTACGTCAGGCTTAATCGAAATAAATTAAGTTTGGTACGAAATACAAAGTTTTTATTTTCACGAAATTTGCAAGACATGTAGACCTCCAATTGGAATTTTTTCTCACGAACCGTAAGACATAGAAAAAATCTGAGAACTTGAGAAGAACAAGTAGCAAATTTTATGTAAGAAATGTGCACCGGTTTGACTCTAGGACCGGAATTGACGCCAATATATCCGATTAAAGGATGTTTAAATGATGAACAAATATTACAAAAAATTATAGTTTTTTCCATTTTCCGGCCAAACGGTGCATTTTCTCATAGGGGTATGTATATCTTTTTTGAATCAGTACGTCAGGCTTAATCGAAATAAATTAAATTTGGAACGAAATACAAAGTTTTTATTTTCACGAAATTTGCAAGACATGTAGACCTCCAATTGGAATTTTTTCTCACGAACCGTAAGACATAGAAAAAATCTGAGAACTTGAGAAGAACAAGTAGCAAATTTTATGTAAGAAATGTGCACCGGTTTGACTCTAGGACCGGAATTGACGCCAATATATCCGATTAAAGGATGTTTAAATGATGAACAAATATTACAAAAAATTATAGTTTTTTCCATTTTCCGGCCAAACGGTGCATTTTCTCATAAGGGTATGTATATCTTTTTTGAATCAGTACGTCAGGCTTAATCGAAATAAATTAAATTTGGAACGAAATACAAAGTTTTTATTTTCACGAAATTTGCAAGACATGTAGACCTCCAATTGGAATTTTTTCTCACGAACCGTAAGACATAGAAAAAATCTGAGAACTTGAGAAGAACAAGTAGCAAATTTTATGTAAGAAATGTGCACCGGTTTGACTCTAGGACCGGAATTGACGCCAATATATCCGATTAAAGGATGTTTAAATGATGAACAAATATTACAAAAAATTATAGTTTTTTCCATTTTCCGGCCAAACGGTGCATTTTCTCATAGGGGTATGTATATCTTTTTTGAATCAGTACGTCAGGCTTAATCGAAATAAATTAAGTTTGGAACGAAATACAAAGTTTTTATTTTCACGAAATTTGCAAGACATGTAGACCTCCAATTGGAATTTTTTCTCACGAACCGTAAGACTTAGAAAAAATCTGAGAACTTGAGAAGAACAAGTAGCAAATTTTATGTAGGAAAAGTGCACCGGTTTGACTCTAGGACCGAAATTGACACCAATATGCCTAATTATTGAATTTTGAAAAAAATCCAAGGGTACCCCCTTTAAACATTTTTGGGCAAATTCCAATTTTAGGAAATTGTTTTTTTAATGTTAATATATACACTAGGTCTAACTTATTCCAAATATGTGTTTTTTTTCTATCACCTACCCACAGTTTGGCAAAAATAATGGAAAAATCGAATTAAAAATTTTCAGTTTTTTCCATTTTCCGGCCAAACGGTGCATTTTCTCATAGGGGTATGTATATCTTTTTTGAATCAGTACGTCAGGCTTAATCGAAATAAATTAAGTTTGGAACGAAATACAAAGTTTTTATTTTCACGAAATTTGCAAGACATGTAGACCTCCAATTGGAATTTTTTCTCACGAACCGTAAGACTTAGAAAAAATCTGAGAACTTGAGAAGAACAAGTAGCAAATTTTATGTAGGAAAAGTGCACCGGTTTGACTCTAGGACCGAAATTGACACCAATATGCCCGATTATTGAATTTTGAAAAAAATCCAAGGGTACCCCCTTTAAACATTTTTGGGCAAATTCCAATTTTAGGAAATTGTTTTTTTAATGTTAATATATACACTAGGTCTAACTTATTCCAAATATGTGTTTTTTTTCTATCACCTGCCCACAGTTTGGCAAACATAATGGAAAAATCGAATTAAAAATTTTCAGTTTTTTCCATTTTCCGGCCAAACGGTGCATTTTCTCATAAGGGTATGTATATCTTTTTTGAATCAGTACGTCAGGCTTAATCGAAATAAATTAAATTTGGAACGAAATACAAAGTTTTTATTTTCACGAAATTTGCAAGACATGTAGACCTCCAATTGGAATTTTTTCTCACGAACCGTAAGACATAGAAAAAATCTGAGAACTTGAGAAGAACAAGTAGCAAATTTTATGTAAGAAATGTGCACCGGTTTGACTCTAGGACCGGAATTGACGCCAATATATCCGATTAAAGGATGTTTAAATGATGAACAAATATTACAAAAAATTATAGTTTTTTCCATTTTCCGGCCAAACGGTGCATTTTCTCATAGGGGTATGTATATCTTTTTTGAATCAGTACGTCAGGCTTAATCGAAATAAATTAAGTTTGGAACGAAATACAAAGTTTTTATTTTCACGAAATTTGCTAGACATGTAGACCTCCAATTGGAATTTTTTCTCACGAACCGTAAGACTTAGAAAAAATCTGAGAACTTGAGAAGAACAAGTAGCAAATTTTATGTAGGAAAAGTGCACCGGTTTGACTCTAGGACCGAAATTGACACCAATATGCCCGATTATTGAATTTTGAAAAAAATCCAAGGGTACCCCCTTTAAACATTTTTGGGCAAATTCCAATTTTAGGAAATTGTTTTTTTAATGTTAATATATACACTAGGTCTAACTTATTCCAAATATGTGTTTTTTTTCTATCACCTGCCCACAGTTTGGCAAACATAATGGAAAAATCGAATTAAAAATTTTCAGTTTTTTCCATTTTCCGGCCAAACGGTGCATTTTCTCATAAGGGTATGTATATCTTTTTTGAATCAGTACGTCAGGCTTAATCGAAATAAATTAAATTTGGAACGAAATACAAAGTTTTTATTTTCACGAAATTTGCAAGACATGTAGACCTCCAATTGGAATTTTTTCTCACGAACCGTAAGACATAGAAAAAATCTGAGAACTTGAGAAGAACAAGTAGCAAATTTTATGTAAGAAATGTGCACCGGTTTGACTCTAGGACCGGAATTGACGCCAATATATCCGATTAAAGGATGTTTAAATGATGAACAAATATTACAAAAAATTATAGTTTTTTCCATTTTCCGGCCAAACGGTGCATTTTCTCATAGGGGTATGTATATCTTTTTTGAATCAGTACGTCAGGCTTAATCGAAATAAATTAAGTTTGGAACGAAATACAAAGTTTTTATTTTCACGAAATTTGCAAGACATGTAGACCTCCAATTGGAATTTTTTCTCACGAACCGTAAGACTTAGAAAAAATCTGAGAACTTGAGAAGAACAAGTAGCAAATTTTATGTAGGAAAAGTGCACCGGTTTGACTCTAGGACCGAAATTGACACCAATATGCCTAATTATTGAATTTTGAAAAAAATCCAAGGGTACCCCCTTTAAACATTTTTGGGCAAATTCCAATTTTAGGAAATTGTTTTTTTAATGTTAATATATACACTAGGTCTAACTTATTCCAAATATGTGTTTTTTTTCTATCACCTACCCACAGTTTGGCAAAAATAATGGAAAAATCGAATTAAAAATTTTCAGTTTTTTCCATTTTCCGGCCAAACGGTGCATTTTCTCATAAGGGTATGTATATCTTTTTTGAATCAGTACGTCAGGCTTAATCGAAATAAATTAAGTTTGGAACGAAATACAAAGTTTTTATTTTCACGAAATTTGCAAGACATGTAGACCTCCAATTGGAATTTTTTCTCACGAACCGTAAGACATAGAAAAAATCTGAGAACTTGAGAAGAACAAGTAGCAAATTTTATGTAAGAAATGTGCACCGGTTTGACTCTAGGACCGGAATTGACGCCAATATATCCGATTAAAGGATGTTTAAATGATGAACAAATATTACAAAAAATTATAGTTTTTTCCATTTTCCGGCCAAACGGTGCATTTTCTCATAGGGGTATGTATATCTTTTTTGAATCAGTACGTCAGGCTTAATCGAAATAAATTAAATATGGAACGAAATACAAAGTTTTTATTTTCACGAAATTTGCAAGATATGTAGACCTCTAATTGGAATTTTTTCTCACGAACCGTAAGACATAGAAAAAATCTGAGAACTTGAGAAGAACAAGTAGCAAATTTTATGTAAGAAATGTGCACCGGTTTGACTCTAGGACCGGAATTGACGCCAATATATCCGATTAAAGGATGTTTAAATGATGAACAAATATTACAAAAAATTATAGTTTTTTCCATTTTCCGGCCAAACGGTGCATTTTCTCATGGGGGTATGTATATCTTTTTTGAATCAGTACGTCAGGCTTAATCGAAATAAATTAAGTTTGGAACGAAATACAAAGTTTTTATTTTCACGAAATTTGCAAGACATGTAGACCTCCAATTGGAATTTTTTCTCACGAACCGTAAGACTTAGAAAAAATCTGAGAACTTGAGAAGAACAAGTAGCAAATTTTATGTAGGAAAAGTGCACCGGTTTGACTCTAGGACCGAAATTGACACCAATATGCCCGATTATTGAATTTTGAAAAAAATCCAAGGGTACCCCCTTTAAACATTTTTGGGCAAATTCCAATTTTAGGAAATTGTTTTTTTAATGTTAATATATACACTAGGTCTAACTTATTCCAAATATGTGTTTTTTTTCTATCACCTACCCACAGTTTGGCAAAAATAATGAAAAAATCGAATTAAAAATTTTCAGTTTTTTCCATTTTCCGGCCAAACGGTGCATTTTCTCATAGGGGTATGTATATCTTTTTTGAATCAGTACGTCAGGCTTAATCGAAATAAATTAAGTTTGGAACGAAATACAAAGTTTTTATTTTCACGAAATTTGCAAGACATGTAGACCTCCAATTGGAATTTTTTCTCACGAACCGTAAGACTTAGAAAAAATCTGAGAACTTGAGAAGAACAAGTAGCAAATTTTATGTAGGAAAAGTGCACCGGTTTGACTCTAGGACCGAAATTGACACCAATATGCCCGATTATTGAATTTTGAAAAAAATCCAAGGGTACCCCCTTTAAACATTTTTGGGCAAATTCCAATTTTAGGAAATTGTTTTTTTAATGTTAATATATACACTAGGTCTAACTTATTCCAAATATGTGTTTTTTTTCTATCACCTACCCACAGTTTGGCAAAAATAATGGAAAAATCGAATTAAAAATTTTCAGTTTTTTCCATTTTCCGGCCAAACGGTGCATTTTCTCATAAGGATATGTATATCTTTTTTAAATCAGTACGTCAGGCTTAATCGAAATAAATTAAATTTGGAACGAAATACAAAGTTTTTATTTACACGAAATTTGCAAGACATGTAGACCTCCAATTGGAATTTGTTCTCACGAACCGTAAGACATAGAAAAAATCTGAGAACTTGAGAAGAACAAGTAGCAAATTTTATGTAAGAAATGTGCACCGGTTTGACTCTAGGACCGGAATTGACGCCAATATATCCGATTAAAGGATGTTTAAATGATGAACAAATATTACAAAAAATTATAGTTTTTTCCATTTTCCGGCCAAACGGTGCATTTTCTCATAGGGGTATGTATATCTTTTTTGAATCAGTACGTCAGGCTTAATCGAAATAAATTAAGTTTGGAACGAAATACAAAGTTTTTATTTTCACGAAATTTGCAAGACATGTAGACCTCCAATTGGAATTTTTTCTCACGAACCGTAAGACATAGAAAAAATCTGAGAATTTGAGAAGAACAAGTAGCAAATTTTATGTAGGAAAAGTGCACCGGTTTGACTCTAGGACCGAAATTGACACCAATATGCCCGATTATTGAATTTTGAAAAAAATCCAAGGGTACCCCCTTTAAACATTTTTGGGCAAATTCCAATTTTAGGAAATTGTTTTTTTAATGTTAATATATACACTAGGTCTAACTTATTCCAAATATGTGTTTTTTTTTTATCACCTACCCACAGTTTGGCAAAAATAATGGAAAAATCGAATTAAAAATTTTCAGTTTTTTCCATTTTCCGGCCAAACGGTGCATTTTCTCATAAGGGTATGTATATCTTTTTTGAATCAGTACGTCAGGCTTAATCGAAATAAATTAAGTTTGGAACGAAATACAAAGTTTTTATTTTCACGAAATTTGCAAGACATGTAGACCTCCAATTGGAATTTTTTCTCACGAACCGTAAGACATAGAAAAAATCTGAGAACTTGAGAAGAACAAGTAGCAAATTTTATGTAAGAAATGTGCACCGGTTTGACTCTAGGACCGGAATTGACGCCAATATATCCGATTAAAGGATGTTTAAATGATGAACAAATATTACAAAAAATTATAGTTTTTTCCATTTTCCGGCCAAACGGTGCATTTTCTCATAGGGGTATGTATATCTTTTTTGAATCAGTACGTCAGGCTTAATCGAAATAAATTAAGTTTGGAACGAAATACAAAGTTTTTATTTTCACGAAATTTGCAAGACATGTAGACCTCCAATTGGAATTTTTTCTCACGAACCGTAAGACTTAGAAAAAATCTGAGAACTTGAGAAGAACAAGTAGCAAATTTTATGTAGGAAAAGTGCACCGGTTTGACTCTAGGACCGAAATTGACACCAATATGCCTAATTATTGAATTTTGAAAAAAATCCAAGGGTACCCCCTTTAAACATTTTTGGGCAAATTCCAATTTTAGGAAATTGTTTTTTTAATGTTAATATATACACTAGGTCTAACTTATTCCAAATATGTGTTTTTTTTTTATCACCTACCCACAGTTTGGCAAAAATAATGGAAAAATCGAATTAAAAATTTTCAGTTTTTTCCATTTTCCGGCCAAACGGTGCATTTTCTCATAAGGGTATGTATATCTTTTTTGAATCAGTACGTCAGGCTTAATCGAAATAAATTAAGTTTGGAACGAAATACAAAGTTTTTATTTTCACGAAATTTGCAAGACATGTAGACCTCCAATTGGAATTTTTTCTCACGAACCGTAAGACATAGAAAAAATCTGAGAATTTGAGAAGAACAAGTAGCAAATTTTATGTAGGAAAAGTGCACCGGTTTGACTCTAGGACCGAAATTGACACCAATATGCCCGATTATTGAATTTTGAAAAAAATCCAAGGGTACCCCCTTTAAACATTTTTGGGCAAATTCCAATTTTAGGAAATTGTTTTTTTAATGTTAATATATACACTAGGTCTAACTTATTCCAAATATGTGTTTTTTTTTTATCACCTACCCACAGTTTGGCAAAAATAATGGAAAAATCGAATTAAAAATTTTCAGTTTTTTCCATTTTCCGGCCAAACGGTGCATTTTCTCATAAGGGTATGTATATCTTTTTTGAATCAGTACGTCAGGCTTAATCGAAATAAATTAAGTTTGGAACGAAATACAAAGTTTTTATTTTCACGAAATTTGCAAGACATGTAGACCTCCAATTGGAATTTTTTCTCACGAACCGTAAGACATAGAAAAAATCTGAGAACTTGAGAAGAACAAGTAGCAAATTTTATGTAAGAAATGTGCACCGGTTTGACTCTAGGACCGGAATTGACGCCAATATATCCGATTAAAGGATGTTTAAATGATGAACAAATATTACAAAAAATTATAGTTTTTTCCATTTTCCGGCCAAACGGTGCATTTTCTCATAGGGGTATGTATATCTTTTTTGAATCAGTACGTCAGGCTTAATCGAAATAAATTAAGTTTGGAACGAAATACAAAGTTTTTATTTTCACGAAATTTGCAAGACATGTAGACCTCCAATTGGAATTTTTTCTCACGAACCGTAAGACTTAGAAAAAATCTGAGAACTTGAGAAGAACAAGTAGCAAATTTTATGTAGGAAAAGTGCACCGGTTTGACTCTAGGACCGAAATTGACACCAATATGCCCGATTATTGAATTTTGAAAAAAATCCAAGGGTACCCCCTTTAAACATTTTTGGGCAAATTCCAATTTTAGGAAATTGTTTTTTTAATGTTAATATATACACTAGGTCTAACTTATTCCAAATATGTGGTTTTTTTCTATCACCTACCCACAGTTTGGCAAAAATAATGGAAAAATCGAATTAAAAATTTTCAGTTTTTTCCATTTTCCGGCCAAACGGTGCATTTTCTCATAAGGGTATGTATATCTTTTTTGAATCAGTACGTCAGGCTTAATCGAAATAAATTAAGTTTGGAACGAAATACAAAGTTTTTATTTTCACGAAATTTGCAAGACATGTAGACCTCCAATTGGAATTTTTTCTCACGAACCGTAAGACATAGAAAAAATCTGAGAACTTGAGAAGAACAAGTAGCAAATTTTATGTAAGAAATGTGCACCGGTTTGACTCTAGGACCGGAATTGACGCCAATATATCCGATTAAAGGATGTTTAAATGATGAACAAATATTACAAAAAATTATAGTTTTTTCCATTTTCCGGCCAAACGGTGCATTTTCTCATAGGGGTATGTATATCTTTTTTGAATCAGTACGTCAGGCTTAATCGAAATAAATTAAATATGGAACGAAATACAAAGTTTTTATTTTCACGAAATTTGCAAGATATGTAGACCTCTAATTGGAATTTTTTCTCACGAACCGTAAGACATAGAAAAAATCTGAGAACTTGAGAAGAACAAGTAGCAAATTTTATGTAAGAAATGTGCACCGGTTTGACTCTAGGACCGGAATTGACGCCAATATATCCGATTAAAGGATGTTTAAATGATGAACAAATATTACAAAAAATTATAGTTTTTTCCATTTTCCGGCCAAACGGTGCATTTTCTCATGGGGGTATGTATATCTTTTTTGAATCAGTACGTCAGGCTTAATCGAAATAAATTAAGTTTGGTACGAAATACAAAGTTTTTATTTTCACGAAATTTGCAAGACATGTAGACCTCCAATTGGAATTTTTTCTCACGAACCGTAAGACTTAGAAAAAATCTGAGAACTTGAGAAGAACAAGTAGCAAATTTTATGTAGGAAAAGTGCACCGGTTTCACTCTAGGACCGAAATTGACACCAATATGCCCGATTATTGAATTTTGAAAAAAATCCAAGGGTACCCCCTTTAAACATTTTTGGGCAAATTCCAATTTTAGGAAATTGTTTTTTTAATGTTAATATATACACTAGGTCTAACTCATTCCAAATATGTGTTTTTTTTCTATCACCTACCCACAGTTTGGCAAAAATAATGGAAAAATCGAATTAAAAATTTTCAGTTTTTTCCATTTTCCGGCCAAACGGTGCATTTTCTCATAAGGGTATGTATATCTTTTTTGAATCAGTGCGTCAGGCTTAATCGAAATAAATTAAATTTGGAACGAAATACAAAGTTTTTATTTTCACGAAATTTGCAAGACATGTAGACCTCCAATTGGAATTTTTTCTCACGAACCGTAAGACATAGAAAAAATCTGAGAACTTGAGAAGAACAAGTAGCAAATTTTATGTAAGAAATGTGCACCGGTTTGACTCTAGGACCGGAATTGACGCCAATATATCCGATTAAAGGATGTTTAAATGATGAACAAATATTACAAAAAATTATAGTTTTTTCCATTTTCCGGCCAAACGGTGCATTTTCTCATAGGGGTATGTATATCTTTTTTGAATCAGTACGTCAGGCTTAATCGAAATAAATTAAGTTTGGAACGAAATACAAAGTTTTTATTTTCACGAAATTTGCAAGACATGTAGACCTCCAATTGGAATTTTTTCATACGAACCGTAAGACTTAGAGAAAATCTGAGAACTTGAGAAGAACAAGTAGCAAATTTTATGTAGGAAAAGTGCACCGGTTTGACTCTAGGACCGAAATTGACACCAATATGCCCGATTATTGAATTTTGAAAAAAATCCAAGGGTACCCCCTTTAAACATTTTTGGGCAAATTCCAATTTTAGGAAATTGTTTTTTTAATGTTAATATATACACTAGGTCTAACTTATTCCAAATATGTGTTTTTTTTCTATCACCTACCCACAGTTTGGCAAAAATAATGGAAAAATCAAATTAAAAATTTTCAGTTTTTTCCATTTTCCGGCCAAACGGTGCATTTTCTCATAAGGGTATGTATATCTTTTTAAATCAGTACGTCAGGATTAATCGAAATAAATTAAATTTGGAACGAAATACAAAGTTTTTATTTACACGAAATTTGCAAGACATGTAGACCTCCAATTGGAATTTGTTCTCACGAACCGTAAGACATAGAAAAAATCTGAGAACTTGAGAAGAACAAGTAGCAAATTTTATGTAAGAAATGTGCACCGGTTTGACTCTAGGACCGGAATTGACGCCAATATATCCGATTAAAGGATGTTTAAATGATGAACAAATATTACAAAAAATTATAGTTTTTTCCATTTTCCGGCCAAACGGTGCATTTTCTCATAGGGGTATGTATATCTTTTTTGAGTCAGTACGTCAGGCTTAATCGAAATAAATTAAGTTTGGAACGAAATACAAAGTTTTTATTTTCACGAAATTTGCAAGACATGTAGACCTCCAATTGGAATTTTTTCTCACGAACCGTAAGACGTAGAAAAAATCTGAGAACTTGAGAAGAACAAGTAGCAAATTTTATGTAGGAAAAGTGCACCGGTTTGACTCTAGGACCGGAATTGACGCCAATATATCCGATTAAAGGATGTTTAAATGATGAACAAATATTACAAAAAATTATAGTTTTTTCCATTTTCCGGCCAAACGGTGCATTTTCTCATAGGGGTATGTATATCTTTTTTGAATCAGTACGTCAGGCTTAATCGAAATAAATTAAGTTTGGAACGAAATACAAAGTTTTTATTTTCACGAAATTTGCAAGACATGTAGACCTCCAATTGGAATTTTTTCTCACGAACCGTAAGACGTAGAAAAAATCTGAGAACTTGAGAAGAACAAGTAGCAAATTTTATGTAGGAAAAGTGCACCGGTTTGACTCTAGGACCGAAATTGACACCAATATGCCCGATTATTGAATTTTGAAAAAAATCCAAGGGTACCCCCTTTAAACATTTTTGGGCAAATTCCAATTTTAGGAAATTGTTTTTTTAATGTTAATATATACACTAGGTCTAACTTATTCCAAGTATGTGTTTTTTTTCTATCACCTACCCACAGTTTGGCAAAAATAATGGAAAAATCAAATTAAAAATTTTCAGTTTTTTCCATTTTCCGGCCAAACGGTGCATTTTCTCATAAGGGTATGTATATCTTTTTAAATCAGTACGTCAGGCTTAATCGAAATAAATTAAATTTGGAACGAAATACAAAGTTTTTATTTACACGAAATTTGCAAGACATGTAGACCTCCAATTGGAATTTGTTCTCACGAACCGTAAGACATAGAAAAAATCTGAGAACTTGAGAAGAACAAGTAGCAAATTTTATGTAAGAAATGTGCACCGGTTTGACTCTAGGACCGGAATTGACGCCAATATATCCGATTAAAGGATGTTTAAATGATGAACAAATATTACAAAAAATTATAGTTTTTTCCATTTTCCGGCCAAACGGTGCATTTTCTCATAGGGGTATGTATATCTTTTTTGAATCAGTACGTCAGGCTTAATCGAAATAAATTAAGTTTGGAACGAAATACAAAGTTTTTATTTTCACGAAATTTGCAAGACATGTAGACCTCCAATTGGAATTTTTTCTCACGAACCGTAAGACTTAGAAAAAATCTGAGAACTTGAGAAGAACAAGTAGCAAATTTTATGTAGGAAAAGTGCACCGGTTTGACTCTAGGACCGAAATTGACACCAATATGCCCGATTATTGAATTTTGAAAAAAATCCAAGGGTACACCCTTTAAACATTTTTGGGCAAATTCCAATTTTAGGAAATTGTTTTTTTAATGTTAATATATACACTAGGTCTAACTTATTCCAAATATGTGTTTTTTTTCTATCACCTACCCACAGTTTGGCAAAAATAATGGAAAAATCGAATTAAAAATTTTCAGTTTTTTCCATTTTCCGGCCAAACGGTGCATTTTCTCACAAGGGTATGTATATCTTTTTTGAATCAGTACGTCAGGCTTAATCGAAATAAATTAAGTTTGGAACGAAATACAAAGTTTTTATTTTCACGAAATTTGCAAGACATGTAGACCTCCAATTGGAATTTTTTCTCACGAACCGTAAGACATAGAAAAAATCTGAGAACTTGAGAAGAACAAGTAGCAAATTTTATGTAAGAAATGTGCACCGGTTTGACTCTAGGACCGGAATTGACGCCAATATATCCGATTAAAGGATGTTTAAATGATGAACAAATATTACAAAAAATTATAGTTTTTTCCATTTTCCGGCCAAACGGTGCATTTTCTCATAGGGGTATGTATATCTTTTTTGAATCAGTACGTCACGCTTAATCGAATTAAATTAAGTTTGGAACGAAATACAAAGTTTTTATTTTCACGAAATTTGCAAGACATGTAGACCTCCAATTGGAATTTTTTCTCACGAACCGTAAGACTTAGAAAAAATCTGAGAACTTGAGAAGAACAAGTAGCAAATTTTATGTAGGAAAAGTGCACCGGTTTGACTCTAGGACCGGAATTGACGCCAATATATCCGATTAAAGGATGTTTAAATGATGAACAAATATTACAAAAAATTATAGTTTTTTCCATTTTCCGGCCAAACGGTGCATTTTCTCATAGGGGTATGTATATCTTTTTTGAATCAGTACGTCAGGCTTAATCGAAATAAATTAAGTTTGGAACGAAATACAAAGTTTTTATTTTCACGAAATTTGCAAGACATGTAGACCTCCAATTGGATTTTTTTCTCACGAACCGTAAGACTTAGAAAAAATCTGAGAACTTGAGAAGAACAAGTAGCAAATTTTATGTAGGAAAAGTGCACCGGTTTGACTCTAGGACCGAAATTGACACCAATATGCCCGATTATTGAATTTTGAAAAAAATTTAAGCCCTTTAAACATTTTTGGGCAAATTCCAATTTTAGAAAATTGTTTTTTTAATGTTAATATATACACTAGGTCTAACTTATTCCAAATATGTGTTTTTTTCTATCACCTACCCACAGTTTGGCAAAAATAATGGAAAAATCGAATTAAAAATTTTCAGTTTTTTCCATTTTCCGGCCAAACGGTGCATTTTCTCACAAGGGTATGTATATCTTTTTTGAATCAGTACGTCAGGCTTAATCGAAATAAATTAAGTTTGGAACGAAATACAAAGTTTTTATTTTCACGAAATTTGCAAGACATGTAGACCTCCAATTGGAATTTTTTCTCACGAACCGTAAGACATAGAAAAAATCTGAGAACTTGAGAAGAACAAGTAGCAAATTTTATGTAAGAAATGTGCACCGGTTTGACTCTAGGACCGGAATTGACGCCAATATATCCGATTAAAGGATGTTTAAATGATGAACAAATATTACAAAAAATTATAGTTTTTTCCATTTTCCGGCCAAACGGTGCATTTTCTCATAGGGGTATGTATATCTTTTTTGAATCAGTACGTCACGCTTAATCGAATTAAATTAAGTTTGGAACGAAATACAAAGTTTTTATTTTCACGAAATTTGCAAAACATGTAGACCTCCAATTGGAATTTTTTCTCACGAACCGTAAGACTTAGAAAAAATCTGAGAACTTGAGAAGAACAAGTAGCAAATTTTATGTAGGAAAAGTGCACCGGTTTGACTCTAGGACCGGAATTGACGCCAATATATCCGATTAAAGGATGTTTAAATGATGAACAAATATTACAAAAAATTATAGTTTTTTCCATTTTCCGGCCAAACGGTGCATTTTCTCATAGGGGTATGTATATCTTTTTTGAATCAGTACGTCAGGCTTAATCGAAATAAATTAAGTTTGGAACGAAATACAAAGTTTTTATTTTCACGAAATTTGCAAGACATGTAGACCTCCAATTGGAATTTTTTCTCACGAACCGTAAGACATAGAGAAAATCTGAGAACTTGAGAAGAACAAGTAGCAAATTTTATGTAAGAAATGTGCACCGGTTTGACTCTAGGACCGGAATTGACGCCAATATATCCGATTAAAGGATGTTTAAATGATGAACAAATATTACAAAAAATTATAGTTTTTTCCATTTTCCGGCCAAACGGTGCATTTTCTCATGGGGGTATGTATATCTTTTTTGAATCAGTACGTCAGGCTTAATCGAAATAAATTAAGTTTGGTACGAAATACAAATTTTTTTATTTTCACGAAATTTGCAAGACATGTAGACCTCCAATTGGAATTTTTTCTCACGAACCGTAAGACTTAGAAAAAATCTGAGGACTTGAGAAGAACAAGTAGCAAATTTTATGTAGGAAAGGTGCACCGGTTTGACTCTAGGACCGAAATTAACACCAATATGCCCGATTATTGAATTTTGAAAAAAATCAAAGGGAAAAATCCCTTTAAACATTTTTGGGCAAATTCCAATTTTAGGAAATTGTTTTTTTAATGTTAATATATACACTAGGTCTAACTTATTCCAAATATGTGTTTTTTTTCTATCACCTACCCACAGTTTGGCAAAAATAATGGAAAAATCGAATTAAAAATTTTCAGTTTTTTCCATTTTCCGGCCAAACGGTGCATTTTCTCATAAGGGTATGTATATCTTTTTTGAATCAGTGCGTCAGGCTTAATCGAAATAAATTAAATTTGGAACGAAATACAAAGTTTTTATTTTCACGAAATTTGCAAGACATGTAGACCTCCAATTGGAATTTTTTCTCACGAACCGTAAGACATAGAAAAAATCTGAGAACTTGAGAAGAACAAGTAGCAAATTTTATGTAGGAAAAGTGCACCGGTTTGACTCTAGGACCGAAATTGACACCAATATGCCCGATTATTGAATTTTGAAAAAAATTTAAGCCCTTTAAACATTTTTGGGCAAATTCCAATTTTAGAAAATTGTTTTTTTAATGTTAATATATACACTAGGTCTAACTTATTCCAAATATGTGTTTTTTTTCTATCACCTACCCACAGTTTGGCAAAAATAATGGAAAAATCGAATTAAAAATTTTCAGTTTTTTCCATTTTCCGGCCAAACGGTGCATTTTCTCATAAGGGTATGTATATCTTTTTTGAATCAGTGCGTCAGGCTTAATCGAAATAAATTAAATTTGGAACGAAATACAAAGTTTTTATTTTCACGAAATTTGCAAGACATGTAGACCTCCAATTGGAATTTTTTCTCACGAACCGTAAGACATAGAAAAAATCTGAGAACTTGAGAAGAACAAGTAGCAAATTTTATGTAAGAAATGTGCACCGGTTTGACTCTAGGACCGGAATTGACGCCAGTATATCCGATTAAAGGATGTTTAAATGATGAACAAATATTACAAAAAATTATAGTTTTTTCCATTTTCCGGCCAAACGGTGCATTTTCTCATAGGGGTATGTATATCTTTTTTGAATCAGTACGTCACGCTTAATCGAATTAAATTAAGTTTGGAACGAAATACAAAGTTTTTATTTTCACGAAATTTGCAAGACATGTAGACCTCCAATTGGAATTTTTTCTCACGAACCGTAAGACTTAGAAAAAATCTGAGAACTTGAGAAGAACAAGTAGCAAATTTTATGTAGGAAAAGTGCACCGGTTTGACTCTAGGACCGAAATTGACACCAATATGCCCGATTATTGAATTTTGAAAAAAATCCAAGGGTACCCCCTTTAAACATTTTTGGGCAAATTCCAATTTTAGGAAATTGTTTTTTTAATGTTAATATATACACTATGTCTAACTTATTCCAAATATGTGTTTTTTTTCTATCACCTACCCACAGTTTGGCAAAAATAATGGAAAAATCGAATTAAAAATTTTCAGTTTTTTCCATTTTCCAATTTTAGGAAATTGTTTTTTTAATGTTAATATATACACTAGGTCTAACTTATTCCAAATATGTGTTTTTTTTCTATCACCTACCCACAGTTTGGCAAAAATAATGGAAAAATCGAATTAAAAATTTTCAGTTTTTTCCATTTTCCGGCCAAACGGTGCATTTTCTCACAAGGGTATGTATATCTTTTTTGAATCAGTACGTCAGGCTTAATCGAAATAAATTAAGTTTGGAACGAAATACAAAGTTTTTATTTTCACGAAATTTGCAAGACATGTAGACCTCCAATTGGAATTTTTTCTCACGAACCGTAAGACATAGAAAAAATCTGAGAACTTGAGAAGAACAAGTAGCAAATTTTATGTAAGAAATGTGCACCTGTTTGACTCTAGGACCGGAATTGACGCCAATATATCCGATTAAAGGATGTTTAAATGATGAACAAATATTACAAAAAATTATAGTTTTTTCCATTTTCCGGCCAAACGGTGCATTTTCTCATAGGGGTATGTATATCTTTTTTGAATCAGTACGTCACGCTTAATCGAATTAAATTAAGTTTGGAACGAAATACAAAGTTTTTATTTTCACGAAATTTGCAAGACATGTAGACCTCCAATTGGAATTTTTTCTCACGAACCGTAAGACTTAGAAAAAATCTGAGAACTTGAGAAGAACAAGTAGCAAATTTTATGTAGGAAAAGTGCACCGGTTTGACTCTAGGACCGGAATTGACGCCAATATATCCGATTAAAGGATGTTTAAATGATGAACAAATATTACAAAAAATTATAGTTTTTTCCAATTTCCGCCAAACGGTGCATTTTCTCATAGGGGTATGTATATCTTTTTTGAATCAGTACGTCAGGCTTAATCGAAATAAATTAAGTTTGGAACGAAATACAAAGTTTTTATTTTCACGAAATTTGCAAGACATGTAGACCTCCAATTGCAAGAATTTTTTCTCACGAACCGTAAGACATAGAAAAAATCTGAGAACTTGAGAAGAACAAGTAGCAAATTTTATGTAAGAAATGTGCACCGGTTTGACTCTAGGACCGGAATTGACGCCAATATATCCGATTAAAGGATGTTTAAATGATGAACAAATATTACAAAAAATTATAGTTTTTTCCATTTTCCGGCCAAACGGTGCATTTTCTCATAGGGGTATGTATATCTTTTTTGAATCAGTACGTCACGCTTAATCGAATTAAATTAAGTTTGGAACGAAATACAAAGTTTTTATTTTCACGAAATTTGCAAAACATGTAGACCTCCATTGGAATTTTTTCTCACGAACCGTAAGACTTAGAAAAAATCTGAGAACTTGAGAAGAACAAGTAGCAAATTTTATGTAGGAAAAGTGCACCGGTTTGACTCTAGGACCGGAATTGACGCCAATATATCCGATTAAAGGATGTTTAAATGATGAACAAATATTACAAAAAATTATAGTTTTTTCCATTTTCCGGCCAAACGGTGCATTTTCTCATGGGGGTATGTATATCTTTTTTGAATCAGTACGTCAGGCTTAATCGAAATAAATTAAGTTTGGTACGAAATACAAATTTTTTTATTTTCACGAAATTTGCAAGACATGTAGACCTCCAATTGGAATTTTTTCTCACGAACCGTAAGACATAGAAAAAATCTGAGAACTTGAGAAGAACAAGTAGCAAATTTTATGTAAGAAATGTGCACCGGTTTGACTCTAGGACCGAATTGACGCCAATATATCCGATTAAAGGATGTTTAAATGATGAACAAATATTACAAAAAATTATAGTTTTTTCCATTTTCCGGCCAAACGGTGCATTTTCTCATAGGGGTATGTATATCTTTTTTGAATCAGTACGTCAGGATTAATCGAAATAAATTCAGTTTGGAACGAAATACAAAGTTTTTATTTTCACGAAATTTGCAAGACATGTAGACCTCCAATTGGAATTTTTTCTAACGAACCGTAAGACTTAGAAAAAATCTGAGAACTTGAGAAGAACAAGTAGCAAATTTTATGTAGGAAAAGTGCACCGGTTTGACTCTAGGACCGAAATTGACACCAATATGCCCGATTATTGAATTTTGAAAAAAATCCAAGGGTACCCCCTTTAAACATTTTTGGGCAAATTCCAATTTTAGGAAATTGTTTTTTTAATGTTAATATATACACTATGTCTAACTTATTCCAAATATGTGTTTTTTTTCTATCACCTACCCACAGTTTGGCAAAAATAATGGAAAAATCGAATTAAAAATTTTCAGTTTTTTCCATTTTCCGGCCAAACGGTGCATTTTCTCATAAGGGTATGTATATCTTTTTTGAATCAGTACGTCAGGCTTAATCGAAGTAAATTAAATTTGGAACGAAATACAAAGTTTTTATTTTCACGAAATTTGAAAGATATGTAGACCTCCAATTGGAATTTTTTCTCACGAACCGTAAGACATAGAAAAAATCTGAGAACTTGAGAAGAACAAGTAGCAAATTTTATGTAGGAAAAGTGCACCGGTTTGACTCTAGGACCGGAATTGACGCCAATATATCCGATTAAAGGATGTTTAAATGATGAACAAATATTACAAAAAATTATAGTTTTTTCCATTTTCCGGCCAAACGGTGCATTTTCTCATAGGGGTATGTATATCTTTTTTGAATCAGTACGTCAGGCTTAATCGAAATAAATTAAGTTTGGAACGAAATACAAAGTTTTTATTTTCACGAAATTTGCAAGACATGTAGACCTCCAATTGGAATTTTTTCTCACGAACCGTAAGACTTAGAAAAAATCTGAGAACTTGAGAAGAACAAGTAGCAAATTTTATGTAGGAAAGGTGCACCGGTTTGACTCTAGGACCGAAATTAACACCAATATGCCCGATTATTGAATTTTGAAAAAATCAAAGGGAAAAATCCCTTTAAACATTTTTGGGCAAATTCCAATTTTAGGAAATTGTTTTTTTAATGTTAATATATACACTAGGTCTAACTTATTCCAAATATGTGTTTTTTTTCTATCACCTACCCACAGTTTGGCAAAAATAATGGAAAAATCGAATTAAAAATTTTCAGTTTTTTCCATTTCCGGCCAAACGGTGCATTTTCTCATAAGGGTATGTATATCTTTTTTGAATCAGTGCGTCAGGCTTAATCGAAATAAATTAAATTTGGAACGAAATACAAAGTTTTTATTTTCACGAAATTTGCAAGACATGTAGACCTCCAATTGGAATTTTTTCTCACGAACCGTAAGACATAGAAAAAATCTGAGAACTTGAGAAGAACAAGTAGCAAATTTTATGTAAGAAATGTGCACCGGTTTGACTCTAGGACCGGAATTGACGCCAATATATCCGATTAAAGGATGTTTAAATGATGAACAAATATTACAAAAAATTATAGTTTTTTCCATTTTCCGGCCAAACGGTGCATTTTCTCATAGGGGTATGTATATCTTTTTTGAATCAGTACGTCAGGATTAATCGAAATAAATTCAGTTTGGAACGAAATACAAAGTTTTTATTTTCACGAAATTTGCAAGACATGTAGACCTCCAATTGGAATTTTTTCTAACGAACCGTAAGACTTAGAAAAAATCTGAGAACTTGAGAAGAACAAGTAGCAAATTTTATGTAGGAAAAGTGCACCGGTTTGACTCTAGGACCGAAATTGACACCAATATGCCCGATTATTGAATTTTGAAAAAAATCCAAGGGTACCCCCTTTAAACATTTTTGGGCAAATTCCAATTTTAGGAAATTGTTTTTTTAATGTTAATATATACACTATGTCTAACTTATTCCAAATATGTGTTTTTTTTCTATCACCTACCCACAGTTTGGCAAAAATAATGGAAAAATCGAATTAAAAATTTTCAGTTTTTTCCATTTTCCGGCCAAACGGTGCATTTTCTCATAAGGGTATGTATATCTTTTTTGAATCAGTACGTCAGGCTTAATCGAAGTAAATTAAATTTGGAACGAAATACAAAGTTTTTATTTTCACGAAATTTGAAAGATATGTAGACCTCCAATTGGAATTTTTTCTCACGAACCGTAAGACATAGAAAAAATCTGAGAACTTAAGAAGAACAAGTAGCAAATTTTATGTAAGAAATGTGCACCGGTTTGACTCTAGGACCGGAATTGACGCCAATATATCCGATTAAAGGATGTTTAAATGATGAACAAATATTACAAAAAATTATAGTTTTTTCCATTTTCCGGCCAAACGGTGCATTTTCTCATGGGGGTATGTATATCTTTTTTGAATCAGTACGTCAGGCTTAATCGAAATAAATTAAGTTTGGTACGAAATACAAAGTTTTTATTTTCACGAAATTTGCAAGACATGTAGACCTCCAATTGGAATTTTTTCTCACGAACCGTAAGACTTAGAAAAAATCTGAGAACTTGAGAAGAACAAGTAGCAAATTTTATGTAGGAAAGGTGCACCGGTTTGACTCTAGGACCGAAATTAACACCAATATGCCCGATTATTGAATTTTGAAAAAAATCAAAGGGAAAAATCCCTTTAAACATTTTTGGGCAAATTCCAATTTTAGGAAATTGTTTTTTTAATGTTAATATATATACACTAGGTCTAACTTATTCCAAATATGTGTTTTTTTTCTATCACCTACCCACAGTTTGGCAAAAATAATGGAAAAATCGAATTAAAAATTTTCAGTTTTTTCCATTTTCCGGCCAAACGGTGCATTTTCTCATAAGGGTATGTATATCTTTTTTGAATCAGTGCGTCAGGCTTAATCGAAATAAATTAAATTTGGAAGGAAATACAAAGTTTTTATTTTCACGAAATTTGCAAGACATGTAGACCTCCAATTGGAATTTTTTCTCACGAACCGTAAGACATAGAAAAAATCTGAGAACTTGAGAAGAACAAGTAGCAAATTTTATGTAAGAAATGTGCACCGGTTTGACTCTAGGACCGGAATTGACGCCAATATATCCGATTAAAGGATGTTTAAATGATGAACAAATATTACAAAAAATTATAGTTTTTTCCATTTTCCGGCCAAACGGTGCATTTTCTCATAGGGGTATGTATATCTTTTTTGAATCAGTACGTCAGGATTAATCGAAATAAATTCAGTTTGGAACGAAATACAAAGTTTTTATTTTCACGAAATTTGCAAGACATGTAGACCTCCAATTGGAATTTTTTCTAACGAACCGTAAGACTTAGAAAAAATCTGAGAACTTGAGAAGAACAAGTAGCAAATTTTATGTAGGAAAAGTGCACCGGTTTGACTCTAGGACCGAAATTGACACCAATATGCCCGATTATTGAATTTTGAAAAAAATCCAAGGGTACCCCCTTTAAACATTTTTGGGCAAATTCCAATTTTAGGAAATTGTTTTTTTAATGTTAATATATACACTATGTTTAACTTATTCCAAATATGTGTTTTTTTTCTATCACCTACCCACAGTTTGGCAAAAATAATGGAAAAATCGAATTAAAAATTTTCAGTTTTTTCCATTTTCCGGCCAAACGGTGCATTTTCTCATAAGGGTATGTATATCTTTTTTGAATCAGTACGTCAGGCTTAATCGAAGTAAATTAAATTTGGAACGAAATACAAAGTTTTTATTTTCACGAAATTTGAAAGATATGTAGACCTCCAATTGGAATTTTTTCTCACGAACCGTAAGACATAGAAAAAATCTGAGAACTTAAGAAGAACAAGTAGCAAATTTTATGTAAGAAATGTGCACCGGTTTGACTCTAGGACCGGAATTGACGCCAATATATCCGATTAAAGGATGTTTAAATGATGAACAAATATTACAAAAAATTATAGTTTTTTCCATTTTCCGGCCAAACGGTGCATTTTCTCATGGGGGTATGTATATCTTTTTTGAATCAGTACGTCAGGCTTAATCGAAATAAATTAAGTTTGGTACGAAATACAAAGTTTTTATTTTCACGAAATTTGCAACACATGTAGACCTCCAATTGGAATTTTTTCTCACGAACCGTAAGACTTAGAAAAAATCTGAGAACTTGAGAAGAACAAGTAGCAAATTTTATGTAGGAAAGGTGCACCGGTTTGACTCTAGGACCGAAATTAACACCAATATGCCCGATTATTGAATTTTGAAAAAAATCCAAGGGTACCCCCTTTAAACATTTTTGGGCAAATTCCAATTTTAGGAAATTGTTTTTTTAATGTTAATATATACACTAGGTCTAACTTATTCCAAATATGTGTTTTTTTTCTATCACCTACCACAGTTTGGCAAAAATAATGGAAAAATCGAATTAAAAATTTTCAGTTTTTTCCATTTTCCGGCCAAACGGTGCATTTTCTCATAAGGGTATGTATATCTTTTTTGAATCAGTGCGTCAGGCTTAATCGAAATAAATTAAATTTGGAACGAAATACAAAGTTTTTATTTTCACGAAATTTGCAAGACATGTAGACCTCCAATTGGAATTTTTTCTCACGAACCGTAAGACATAGAAAAAATCTGAGAACTTGAGAAGAACAAGTAGCAAATTTTATGTAAGAAATGTGCACCGGTTTGACTCTAGGACCGGAATTGACGCCAATATATCCGATTAAAGGATGTTTAAATGATGAACAAATATTACAAAAAATTATAGTTTTTTCCATTTTCCGGCCAAACGGTGCATTTTCTCATAGGGGTATGTATATCTTTTTTGAATCAGTACGTCAGGATTAATCGAAATAAATTCAGTTTGGAACGAAATACAAAGTTTTTATTTTCACGAAATTTGCAAGACATGTAGACCTCCAATTGGAATTTTTTCTAACGAACCGTAAGACTTAGAAAAAATCTGAGAACTTGAGAAGAACAAGTAGCAAATTTTATGTAGGAAAAGTGCACCGGTTTGACTCTAGGACCGAAATTGACACCAATATGCCCGATTATTGAATTTTGAAAAAAATCCAAGGGTACCCCCTTTAAACATTTTTGGGCAAATTCCAATTTTAGGAAATTGTTTTTTTAATGTTAATATATACACTAGGTCTAACTTATTCCAAATATGTGTTTTTTTTCTATCACCTACCCACAGTTTGGCAAAAATAATGGAAAAATCGAATTAAAAATTTTCAGTTTTTTCCATTTTCCGGCCAAACGGTGCATTTTCTCATAAGGGTATGTATATCTTTTTTGAATCAGTACGTCAGGCTTAATCGAAGTAAATTAAATTTGGAACGAAATACAAAGTTTTTATTTTCACGAAATTTGAAAGATATGTAGACCTCCAATTGGAATTTTTTCTCACGAACCGTAAGACATAGAAAAAATCTGAGAACTTAAGAAGAACAAGTAGCAAATTTTATGTAAGAAATGTGCACCGGTTTGACTCTAGGACCGGAATTGACGCCAATATATCCGATTAAAGGATGTTTAAATGATGAACAAATATTACAAAAAATTATAGTTTTTTCCATTTTCCGGCCAAACGGTGCATTTTCTCATGGGGGTATGTATATCTTTTTTGAATCAGTACGTCAGGCTTAATCGAAATAAATTAAGTTTGGTACGAAATACAAAGTTTTTATTTTCACGAAATTTGCAAGACATGTAGACCTCCAATTGGAATTTTTTCTCACGAACCGTAAGACTTAGAAAAAATCTGAGAACTTGAGAAGAACAAGTAGCAAATTTTATGTAGGAAAGGTGCACCGGTTTGACTCTAGGACCGAAATTAACACCAATATGCCCGATTATTGAATTTTGAAAAAAATCCAAGGGTACCCCCTTTAAACATTTTTGGGCAAATTCCAATTTTAGGAAATTGTTTTTTTAATGTTAATATATACACTAGGTCTAACTTATTCCAAATATGTGTTTTTTTTCTATCACCTACCACAGTTTGGCAAAAATAATGGAAAAATCGAATTAAAAATTTTCAGTTTTTTCCATTTTCCGGCCAAACGGTGCATTTTCTCATAAGGGTATGTATATCTTTTTTGAATCAGTGCGTCAGGCTTAATCGAAATAAATTAAATTTGGAACGAAATACAAAGTTTTTATTTTCACGAAATTTGCAAGACATGTAGACCTCCAATTGGAATTTTTTCTCACGAACCGTAAGACATAGAAAAAATCTGAGAACTTGAGAAGAACAAGTAGCAAATTTTATGTAAGAAATGTGCACCGGTTTGACTCTAGGACCGGAATTGACGCCAATATATCCGATTAAAGGATGTTTAAATGATGAACAAATATTACAAAAAATTATAGTTTTTTCCATTTTCCGGCCAAACGGTGCATTTTCTCATAGGGGTATGTATATCTTTTTTGAATCAGTACGTCAGGATTAATCGAAATAAATTCAGTTTGGAACGAAATACAAAGTTTTTATTTTCACGAAATTTGCAAGACATGTAGACCTCCAATTGGAATTTTTTCTAACGAACCGTAAGACTTAGAAAAAATCTGAGAACTTGAGAAGAACAAGTAGCAAATTTTATGTAGGAAAAGTGCACCGGTTTGACTCTAGGACCGAAATTGACACCAATATGCCCGATTATTGAATTTTGAAAAAAATCCAAGGGTACCCCCTTTAAACATTTTTGGGCAAATTCCAATTTTAGGAAATTGTTTTTTTAATGTTAATATATACACTAGGTCTAACTTATTCCAAATATGTGTTTTTTTTCTATCACCTACCCACAGTTTGGCAAAAATAATGGAAAAATCGAATTAAAAATTTTCAGTTTTTTCCATTTTCCGGCCAAACGGTGCATTTTCTCATAAGGGTATGTATATCTTTTTTGAATCAGTACGTCAGGCTTAATCGAAGTAAATTAAATTTGGAACGAAATACAAAGTCTTTATTTTCACGAAATTTGCAAGATATGTAGACCTCCAATTGGAATTTTTTCTCACGAACCGTAAGACATAGAAAAAATCTGAGAACTTAAGAAGAACAAGTAGCAAATTTTATGTAAGAAATGTGCACCGGTTTGACTCTAGGACCGGAATTGACGCCAATATATCCGATTAAAGGATGTTTAAATGATGAACAAATATTACAAAAAATTATAGTTTTTTCCATTTTCCGGCCAAACGGTGCATTTTCTCATGGGGGTATGTATATCTTTTTTGAATCAGTACGTCAGGCTTAATCGAAATAAATTAAGTTTGGAACGAAATACAAAGTTTTTATTTTCACGAAATTTGCAAGACATGTAGACCTCCAATTGGAATTTTTTCTCACGAACCGTAAGACTTAGAAAAAATCTGAGAACTTGAGAAGAACAAGTAGCAAATTTTATGTAGGAAAAGTGCACCGGTTTGACTCTAGGACCGAAATTGACACCAATATGCCCGATTATTGAATTTTGAAAAAAATCCAAGGGTACCCCCTTTAAACATTTTTGGGCAAATTCCAATTTTAGGAAATTGTTTTTTTAATGTTAATATATACACTAGGTCTAACTTATTCCAAATATGTGTTTTTTTTCTATCACCTACCCACAGTTTGGCAAAAATAATGGAAAAATCGAATTAAAAATTTTCAGTTTTTTCCATTTTCCGGCCAAACGGTGCATTTTCTCATAAGGGTATGTATATCTTTTTTGAATCAGTACGTCAGGCTTAATCAAAATAAATTAAGTTTGGAACGAAATACAAAGTTTTTATTTTCACGAAATTTGCAAGACATGTAGACCTACAATTGGAATTTTTTCTCACGAACCGTAAGACATAGAAAAAATCTGAGAACTTGAGAAGAACAAGTAGCAAATTTTATGTAAGAAATGTGCACCGGTTTGACTCTAGGACCGGAATTGACGCCAATATATCCGATTAAAGGATGTTTAAATGATGAACAAATATTACAAAAAATTATAGTTTTTTCCATTTTCCGGCCAAACGGTGTATTTTCTCATAGGGGTATGTATATCTTTTTTGAATCAGTACGTCAGGCTTAATCAAAATAAATTAAGTTTGGAACGAAATACAAAGTTTTTATTTTCACGAAATTTGCAAGACATGTAGACCTCCAATTGGAATTTTTTCTCACGAACCGTAAGACTTAGAAAAAATCTGAGAACTTGAGAAGAACAAGTAGCAAATTTTATGTAGGAAAAGTGCACCGGTTTGACTCTAGGACCGAAATTGACACCAATATGCCCGATTATTGAATTTTGAAAAAAATCCAAGGGTACCCCCTTTAAACATTTTTGGGCAAATTCCAATTTTAGGAAATTGTTTTTTTAATGTTAATATATACACTAGGTCTAACTTATTCCAAATATGTGTTTTTTTTCTATCACCTACCCACAGTTTGGCAAAAATAATGGAAAAATCGAATTAAAAATTTTCAGTTTTTTCCATTTTCCGGCCAAACGGTGCATTTTCTCATAAGGGTATGTATATCTTTTTTGAATCAGTACGTCAGGCTTAATCGAAATATATTAAATTTGTAACGAAATACAAAGTTTTTATTTTCACGAAATTTGCAAGACATGTAGACCTCCAATTGGAATTTTTTCTCACGAACCGTAAGACATAGAAAAAATCTGAGAACTTGAGAAGAACAAGTAGCAAATTTTATGTAAGAAATGTGCACCGGTTTGACTCTAGGACCGGAATTGACGCCAATATATCCGATTAAAGGATGTTTAAATGATGAACAAATATTACAAAAAATTATAGTTTTTTCCATTTTCCGGCCAAACGGTGCATTTTCTCATAGGAGTATGTATATCTTTTTTGAATCAGTACGTCAGGCTTAATCAAATTAAATTAAGTTTGGAACGAAATACAAAGTTTTTATTTTCACGAAATTTGCAAGACATGTAGACCTACAATTGGAATTTTTTCTCACGAACCGTAAGACATAGAAAAAATCTGAGAACTTGAGAAGAACAAGTAGCAAATTTTATGTAAGAAATGTGCACCGGTTTGACTCTAGGACCGGAATTGACGCCAATATATCCGATTAAAGGATGTTTAAATGATGAACAAATATTACAAAAAATTATAGTTTTTTCCATTTTCCGGCCAAACGGTGCATTTTCTCATAGGGGTATGTATATCTTTTTTGAATCAGTACGTCAGGCTTAATCAAAATAAATTAAGTTTGGAACGAAATACAAAGTTTTTATTTTCACGAAATTTGCAAGACATGTAGACCTCCAATTGGAATTTTTTCTCACGAACCGTAAGACATAGAAAAAATCTGAGAACTTGAGAAGAACAAGTAGCAAATTTTATGTAAGAAATGTGCACCGGTTTGACTCTAGGACCGGAATTGACGCCAATATATCCGATTAAAGGATGTTTAAATGATGAACAAATATTACAAAAAATTATAGTTTTTTCCATTTTCCGGCCAAACGGTGCATTTTCTCATAGGGGTATGTATATCTTTTTTGAATCAGTACGTCAGGCTTAATCGAAATAAATTAAGTTTGGAACGAAATACAAAGTTTTTATTTTCACGAAATTTGCAAGACATGTAGACCTCCAATTGGAATTTTTTCTCACGAACCGTAAGACTTAGAAAAAATCTGAGAACTTGAGAAGAACAAGTAGCAAATTTTATGTAGGAAAAGAGCACCGGTTTGACTCTAGGACCGAAATTGACACCAATATGCCCGATTATTGAATTTTGAAAAAAATCCAAGGGTACCCCCTTTAAACATTTTTGGGCAAATTCCAATTTTAGGAAATTGTTTTTTTAATGTTAATATATACACTAGGTCTAACTTATTCCAAATATGTGTTTTTTTTCTATCACCTACCCACAGTTTGGCAAAAATAATGGAAAAATCGAATTAAAAATTTTCAGTTTTTTCCATTTTCCGGCCAAACGGTGCATTTTCTCATAGGGGTATGTATATCTTTTTTGAATCAGTACGTCAGGCTTAATCGAAATAAATTAAGTTTAAAATGAAATACAAAGTTTTTATTTTCACGAAATTTGCAAGACATGTAGACCTCCAATTGGAATTTTTTCTCACGAACCGTAAGACTTAGAAAAAATCTGAGAACTTGAGAAGAACAGGTAGCAAATTTTATGTAGGAAAAGTGCACCGGTTTGACTCTAGGACCGAAATTGACACCAATATGCCCGATTATTGAATTTTGAAAAAAATCCAAGGGTACCCCCTTTAAACATTTTTGGGCAAATTCCAATTTTAGGAAATTGTTTTTTTAATGTTAATATATACACTAGGTCTAACTTATTCCAAATACGTCAGGCTTAATCGAAATAAATTAAATTTGGAACGAAATACAAAGTTTTTATTTTCACGAAATTTGCAAGACATGTAGACCTCCAATTGGAATTTTTTCTCACGAACCGTAAGACATAGAAAAAATCTGAGAACTTGAGAAGAACAAGTAGCAAATTTTATGTAAGAAATGTGCACCGGTTTGACTCTAGGACCGGAATTGACGCCAATATATCCGATTAAAGGATGTTTAAATGATGAACAAATATTACAAAAAATTATAGTTTTTTCCATTTTCCGTCCAAACGGTGCATTTTCTCATAGGGGTATGTATATCTTTTTTTAATCAGTACGTCAGGCTTAATCGAAATAAATTAAGTTTGGAACGAAATACAAAGTTTTTATTTTCACGAAATTTGCAAGACATGTAGACCTCCAATTGGAATTTTTTCTCACGAACCGTAAGACTTAGAAAAAATCTGAGAACTTGAGAAGAACAAGTAGCAAATTTTATGTAGGAAAAGTGCACCAGTTTGACTCTAGGACCGAAATTGACACCAATATGCCCAATTATTGAATTTTGAAAAAAATCCAAGGGTACCCCCTTTAAACATTTTTGGGCAAATTCCAATTTTAGGAAATTGTTTTTTTAATGTTAATATATACACTAGGTCTAACTTATTCCAAATATGTGTTTTTTTTCTATCACCTACCCACAGTTTGGCAAAAATAATGGAAAACTCGAATTAAAAATTTTCAGTTTTTTCCATTTTCCGGCCAAACGGTGCATTTTCTCATAAGGGTATGTATATCTTTTTTGAATCAGTACGTCAGGCTTAATCGAAATAAATTAAATTTGGAACGAAATACAAAGTTTTTATTTTCACGAAATTTGCAAGACATGTAGACCTCCAATTGGAATTTTTTCTCACGAACCGTAAGACATAGAAAAAATCTGAGAACTTGAGAAGAACAAGTAGCAAATTTTATGTAAGAAATGTGCACCGGTTTGACTCTAGGACCGGAATTGACGCCAATATATCCGATTAAAGGATGTTTAAATGATGAACAAATATTACAAAAAATTATAGTTTTTTCCATTTTCCGGCCAAACGGTGCATTTTCTCATAGGAGTATGTATATCTTTTTTGAATAAGTACGTCAGGCTTAATCAAAATAAATTAAGTTTGGAACGAAATACAAAGTTTTTATTTTCACGAAATTTGCAAGACATGTAGACCTACAATTGGAATTTTTTCTCACGAACCGTAAGACATAGAAAAAATCTGAGAACTTGAGAAGAACAAGTAGCAAATTTTATGTAAGAAATGTGCACCGGTTTGACTCTAGGACCGGAATTGACACCAATATGCCCGATTATTGAATTTTGAAAAAAATCCAAGGGTACCCCCTTTAAACATTTTTGGGCAAATTCCAATTTTAGGAAATTGTTTTTTTAATGTTAATATATACACTAGGTCTAACTTATTCCAAATATGTGTTTTTTTTCTATCACCTACCCACAGTTTGGCAAAAATAATGGAAAAATCGAATTAAAAATTTTCAGTTTTTTCCATTTTCCGGCCAAACGGTGCATTTTCTCATAGGGGTATGTATATCTTTTTTGAATCAGTACGTCAGGCTTAATCGAAATAAATTAAGTTTAAAATGAAATACAAAGTTTTTATTTTCACGAAATTTGCAAGACATGTAGACCTCCAATTGGAATTTTTTCTCACGAACCGTAAGACTTAGAAAAAATCTGAGAACTTGAGAAGAACAGGTAGCAAATTTTATGTAGGAAAAGTGCACCGGTTTGACTCTAGGACCGAAATTGACACCAATATGCCCGATTATTGAATTTTGAAAAAAATCCAAGGGTACCCCCTTTAAACATTTTTGGGCAAATTCCAATTATAGGAAATTGTTTTTTTAATGTTAATATATACACTAGGTCTAACTTATTCCAAATACGTCAGGCTTAATCGAAATAAATTAAATTTGGAACGAAATACAAAGTTTTTATTTTCACGAAATTTGCAAGACATGTAGACCTCCAATTGGAATTTTTTCTCACGAACCGTAAGACATAGAAAAAATCTGAGAACTTGAGAAGAACAAGTAGCAAATTTTATGTAAGAAATGTGCACCGGTTTGACTCTAGGACCGGAATTGACGCCAATATATCCGATTAAAGGATGTTTAAATGATGAACAAATATTACAAAAAATTATAGTTTTTTCCATTTTCCGTCCAAACGGTGCATTTTCTCATAGGGGTATGTATATCTTTTTTTAATCAGTACGTCAGGCTTAATCGAAATAAATTAAGTTTGGAACGAAATACAAAGTTTTTATTTTCACGAAATTTGCAAGACATGTAGACCTCCAATTGGAATTTTTTCTCACGAACCGTAAGACTTAGAAAAAATCTGAGAACTTGAGAAGAACAAGTAGCAAATTTTATGTAGGAAAAGTGCACCAGTTTGACTCTAGGACCGAAATTGACACCAATATGCCCAATTATTGAATTTTGAAAAAAATCCAAGGGTACCCCCTTTAAACATTTTTGGGCAAATTCCAATTTTAGGAAATTGTTTTTTTAATGTTAATATATACACTAGGTCTAACTTATTCCAAATATGTGTTTTTTTTCTATCACCTACCCACAGTTTGGCAAAAATAATGGAAAACTCGAATTAAAAATTTTCAGTTTTTTCCATTTTCCGGCCAAACGGTGCATTTTCTCATAAGGGTATGTATATCTTTTTTGAATCAGTACGTCAGGCTTAATCGAAATAAATTAAATTTGGAACGAAATACAAAGTTTTTATTTTCACGAAATTTGCAAGACATGTAGACCTCCAATTGGAATTTTTTCTCACGAACCGTAAGACATAGAAAAAATCTGAGAACTTGAGAAGAACAAGTAGCAAATTTTATGTAAGAAATGTGCACCGGTTTGACTCTAGGACCGGAATTGACGCCAATATATCCGATTAAAGGATGTTTAAATGATGAACAAATATTACAAAAAATTATAGTTTTTTCCATTTTCCGGCCAAACGGTGCATTTTCTCATAGGAGTATGTATATCTTTTTTGAATAAGTACGTCAGGCTTAATCAAAATAAATTAAGTTTGGAACGAAATACAAAGTTTTTATTTTCACGAAATTTGCAAGACATGTAGACCTACAATTGGAATTTTTTCTCACGAACCGTAAGACATAGAAAAAATCTGAGAACTTGAGAAGAACAAGTAGCAAATTTTATGTAAGAAATGTGCACCGGTTTGACTCTAGGACCGGAATTGACGCCAATATATCCGATTAAAGGATGTTTAAATGATGAACAAATATTACAAAAAATTATAGTTTTTTCCATTTTCCGGCCAAACGGTGCATTTTCTCATAGGGGTATGTATATCTTTTTTGAATCAGTACGTCAGGCTTAATCGAAATAAATTAAGTTTGGAACGAAATACAAAGTTTTTATTTTCACGAAATTTGCAAGACATGTAGACCTCCAATTGGAATTTTTTCTCACGAACCGTAAGACTTAGAAAAAATCTGAGAACTTGAGAAGAACAAGTAGCAAATTTTATGTAGGAAAAGTGCACCGGTTTGACTCTAGGACCGAAATTGACACCAATATGCCCGATTATTGAATTTTGAAAAAAATCCAAGGGTACCCCCTTTAAACATTTTTGGGCAAATTCCAATTTTAGGAAATTGTTTTTTTAATGTTAATATATACACTAGGTCTAACTTATTCCAAATATGTGTTTTTTTTCTATCACCTACCCACAGTTTGGCAAAAATAATGGAAAAATCGAATTAAAAATTTTCAGTTTTTTCCATTTTCCGGCCAAACGGTGCATTTTCTCATAAGGGTATGTATATCTTTTTTGAATCAGTACGTCAGGCTTAATCGAAATATATTAAATTTGTAACGAAATACAAAGTTTTTATTTTCACGAAATTTACAAGACATGTAGACCTCCAATTGGAATTTTTTCTCACGAACCGTAAGACATAGAAAAAATCTGAGAACTTGAGAAGAACAAGTAGCAAATTTTATGTAAGAAATGTGCACCGGTTTGACTCTAGGACCGGAATTGACGCCAATATATCCGATTAAAGGATGTTTAAATGATGAACAAATATTACAAAAAATTATAGTTTTTTCCATTTTCCGGCCAAACGGTGCATTTTCTCATAGGAGTATGTATATCTTTTTTGAATCAGTACGTCAGGCTTAATCAAAATAAATTAAGTTTGGAACGAAATACAAAGTTTTTATTTTCACGAAATTTGCAAGACATGTAGACCTACAATTGGAATTTTTTCTCACGAACCGTAAGACATAGAAAAAATCTGAGAACTTGAGAAGAACAAGTAGCAAATTTTATGTAAGAAATGTGCACCGGTTTGACTCTAGGACCGGAATTGACGCCAATATATCCGATTAAAGGATGTTTAAATGATGAACAAATATTACAAAAAATTATAGTTTTTTCCATTTTCCGGCCAAACGGTGCATTTTCTCATGGGGGTATGTATATCTTTTTTGAATCAGTACGTCAGGCTTAATCGAAATAAATTAAGTTTGGAACGAAATACAAAGTTTTTATTTTCACGAAATTTGCAAGACATGTAGACCTCCAATTGGAATTTTTTCTCACGAACCGTAAGACTTAGAAAAAATCTGAGAACTTGAGAAGAACAAGTAGCAAATTTTATGTAGGAAAAGTGCACCCGTTTGACTCTAGGACCGAAATTGACACCAATATGCCCGATTATTGAATTTTGAAAAAAATCCAAGGGTACCCCCTTTAAACATTTTTGGGCAAATTCCAATTTTAGGAAATTGTTTTTTTAATGTTAATATATACACTAGGTCTAACTTATTCCAAATATGTGTTTTTTTTCTATCACCTACCCACAGTTTGGCAAAAATAATGGAAAAATCGAATTAAAAATTTTCAGTTTTTTCCATTTTCCGGCCAAACGGTGCATTTTCTCATAAGGGTATGTATATCTTTTTTGAATCAGTACGTCAGGCTTAATCGAAATAAATTAAATTTGGAACGAAATACAAAGTTTTTATTTTCACGAAATTTGCAAGACATGTAGACCTCCAATTGGAATTTTTTCTCACGAACCGTAAGACATAGAAAAAATCTGAGAACTTGAGAAGAACAAGTAGCAAATTTTATGTAAGAAATGTGCACCGGTTTGACTCTAGGACCGGAATTGACGCCAATATATCCGATTAAAGGATGTTTAAATGATGAACAAATATTACAAAAAATTATAGTTTTTTCCATTTTCCGGCCAAACGGTGCATTTTCTCAAAGGGGTATGTATATCTTTTTTGAATCAGTACGTCAGGCGTAATCGAAATAAATTAAGTTTGGAACGAAATACAAAGTTTTTATTTTCACGAAATTTGCAAGACATGTAGACCTCCAATTGGAATTTTTTCTCACGAACCGTAAGACTTAGAAAAAATCTGAGAACTTGAGAAGAACAAGTAGCAAATTTTATGTAGGAAAAGTGCACCGGTTTGACTCTAGGACCGAAATTGACACCAATATGCCCGATTATTGAATTTTGAAAAAAATCCAAGGGTACCCCCTTTAAACATTTTTGGGCAAATTCCAATTTTAGGAAATTGTTTTTTTAATGTTAATATATACACTAGGTCTAACTTATTCCAAATATGTGTTTTTTTTCTATCACCTGCCCACAGTTTGGCAAACATAATGGAAAAATCGAATTAAAAATTTTCAGTTTTTTCCATTTTCCGGCCAAACGGTGCATTTTCTCATAAGGGTATGTATATCTTTTTTGAATCAGTACGTCAGGCTTAATCGAAATAAATTAAGTTTGGAACGAAATACAAAGTTTTTATTTTCACGAAATTTGCAAGACATGTAGACCTCCAATTGGAATTTTTTCTCACGAACCGTAAGACTTAGAAAAAATCTGAGAACTTGAGAAGAACAAGTAGCAAATTTTATGTAGGAAAAGTGCACCGGTTTGACTCTAGGACCGAAATTGACACCAATATGCCCAATTATTGAATTTTGAAAAAAATCCAAGGGTACCCCCTTTAAACATTTTTGGGCAAATTCCAATTTTAGGAAATTGTTTTTTTAATGTTAATATATACACTAGGTCTAACTTATTCCAAATATGTGTTTTTTTTCTATCACCTGCCCACAGTTTGGCAAACATAATGGAAAAATCGAATTAAAATTTTTCAGTTTTTTCCATTTGTCGGCCAAACGGTGCATTTTCTCATAAGGGTATGTATATCTTTTTTGAATCAGTACGTCAGGCTTAATCGAAATAAATTAAATTTGGAACGAAATACACAGTTTTCATTTTCACGAAATTTGCAAGACATGTAGACCTCCAATTGGAATTTTTTCTCACGAACCGTAAGACATAGAAAAAATCTGAGAACTTGAGAAGAACAAGTAGCAAATTTTATGTAAGAAATGTGCACCGGTTTGACTCTAGGACCGGAATTGACGCCAATATATCCGATTAAAGGATGTTTAAATGATGAACAAATATTACAAAAAATTATAGTTTTTTCCATTTTCCGGCCAAACGGTGCATTTTCTCATAGGGGTATGTATATCTTTTTTGAATCAGTACGTCAGGCTTAATCGAAATAAATTAAGTTTGGAACGAAATACAAAGTTTTTATTTTCACGAAATTTGCAAGACATGTAGACCTCCAATTGGAATTTTTTCTCACGAACCGTAAGACTTAGAAAAAATCTGAGAACTTGAGAAGAACAAGTAGCAAATTTTATGTAGGAAAAGAGCACCGGTTTGACTCTAGGACCGAAATTGACACCAATATGCCCGATTATTGAATTTTGAAAAAAATCCAAGGGTACCCCCTTTAAACATTTTTGGGCAAATTCCAATTTTAGGAAATTGTTTTTTTAATGTTAATATATACACTAGGTCTAACTTATTCCAAATACGTCAGGCTTAATCGAAATAAATTAAATTTGGAACGAAATACAAAGTTTTTATTTTCACGAAATTTGCAAGACATGTAGACCTCCAATTGGAATTTTTTCTCACGAACCGTAAGACATAGAAAAAATCTGAGAACTTGAGAAGAACAAGTAGCAAATTTTATGTAAGAAATGTGCACCGGTTTGACTCTAGGACCGGAATTGACGCCAATATATCCGATTAAAGGATGTTTAAATGATGAACAAATATTACAAAAAATTATAGTTTTTTCCATTTTCCGTCCAAACGGTGCATTTTCTCATAGGGGTATGTATATCTTTTTTTAATCAGTACGTCAGGCTTAATCGAAATAAATTAAGTTTGGAACGAAATACAAAGTTTTTATTTTCACGAAATTTGCAAGACATGTAGACCTCCAATTGGAATTTTTTCTCACGAACCGTAAGACTTAGAAAAAATCTGAGAACTTGAGAAGAACAAGTAGCAAATTTTATGTAGGAAAAGTGCACCAGTTTGACTCTAGGACCGAAATTGACACCAATATGCCCAATTATTGAATTTTGAAAAAAATCCAAGGGTACCCCCTTTAAACATTTTTGGGCAAATTCCAATTTTAGGAAATTGTTTTTTTAATGTTAATATATACACTAGGTCTAACTTATTCCAAATATGTGTTTTTTTTCTATCACCTACCCACAGTTTGGCAAAAATAATGGAAAACTCGAATTAAAAATTTTCAGTTTTTTCCATTTTCCGGCCAAACGGTGCATTTTCTCATAAGGGTATGTATATCTTTTTTGAATCAGTACGTCAGGCTTAATCGAAATAAATTAAATTTGGAACGAAATACAAAGTTTTTATTTTCACGAAATTTGCAAGACATGTAGACCTCCAATTGGAATTTTTTCTCACGAACCGTAAGACATAGAAAAAATCTGAGAACTTGAGAAGAACAAGTAGCAAATTTTATGTAAGAAATGTGCACCGGTTTGACTCTAGGACCGGAATTGACGCCAATATATCCGATTAAAGGATGTTTAAATGATGAACAAATATTACAAAAAATTATAGTTTTTTCCATTTTCCGGCCAAACGGTGCATTTTCTCATAGGAGTATGTATATCTTTTTTGAATCAGTACGTCAGGCTTAATCAAAATAAATTAAGTTTGGAACGAAATACAAAGTTTTTATTTTCACGAAATTTGCAAGACATGTAGACCTACAATTGGAATTTTTTCTCACGAACCGTAAGACATAGAAAAAATCTGAGAACTTGAGAAGAACAAGTAGCAAATTTTATGTAAGAAATGTGCACCGGTTTGACTCTAGGACCGGAATTGACGCTAATATATCCGATTAAAGGATGTTTAAATGATGAACAAATATTACAAAAAATTATAGTTTTTTCCATTTTCCGGCCAAACGGTGCATTTTCTCATAGGGGTATGTATATCTTTTTTGAATCAGTACGTCAGGCTTAATCGAAATATATTAAATTTGTAACGAAATACAAAGTTTTTATTTTCACGAAATTTGCAAGACATGTAGACCTCCAATTGGAATTTTTTCTCACGAACCGTAAGACATAGAAAAAATCTGAGAACTTGAGAAGAACAAGTAGCAAATTTTATGTAAGAAATGTGCACCGGTTTGACTCTAGGACCGGAATTGACGCCAATATATCCGATTAAAGGATGTTTAAATGATGAACAAATATTACAAAAAATTATAGTTTTTTCCATTTTCCGGCCAAACGGTGCATTTTCTCATAGGAGTATGTATATCTTTTTTGAATCAGTACGTCAGGCTTAATCAAAATAAATTAAGTTTGGAACGAAATACAAAGTTTTTATTTTCACGAAATTTGCAAGACATGTAGACCTACAATTGGAATTTTTTCTCACGAACCGTAAGACATAGAAAAAATCTGAGAACTTGAGAAGAACAAGTAGCAAATTTTATGTAAGAAATGTGCACCGGTTTGACTCTAGGACCGGAATTGACGCCAATATATCCGATTAAAGGATGTTTAAATGATGAACAAATATTACAAAAAATTATAGTTTTTTCCATTTTCCGGCCAAACGGTGCATTTTCTCATGGGGGTATGTATATCTTTTTTGAATCAGTACGTCAGGCTTAATCGAAATAAATTAAGTTTGGAACGAAATACAAAGTTTTTATTTTCACGAAATTTGCAAGACATGTAGACCTCCAATTGGAATTTTTTCTCACGAACCGTAAGACTTAGAAAAAATCTGAGAACTTGAGAAGAACAAGTAGCAAATTTTATGTAGGAAAAGTGCACCCGTTTGACTCTAGGACCGAAATTGACACCAATATGCCCGATTATTGAATTTTGAAAAAAATCCAAGGGTACCCCCTTTAAACATTTTTGGGCAAATTCCAATTTTAGGAAATTGTTTTTTTAATGTTAATATATACACTAGGTCTAACTTATTCCAAATATGTGTTTTTTTTCTATCACCTACCCACAGTTTGGCAAAAATAATGGAAAAATCGAATTAAAAATTTTCAGTTTTTTCCATTTTCCGGCCAAACGGTGCATTTTCTCATAAGGGTATGTATATCTTTTTTGAATCAGTACGTCAGGCTTAATCGAAATAAATTAAATTTGGAACGAAATACAAAGTTTTTATTTTCACGAAATTTGCAAGACATGTAGACCTCCAATTGGAATTTTTTCTCACGAACCGTAAGACATAGAAAAAATCTGAGAACTTGAGAAGAACAAGTAGCAAATTTTATGTAAGAAATGTGCACCGGTTTGACTCTAGGACCGGAATTGACGCCAATATATCCGATTAAAGGATGTTTAAATGATGAACAAATATTACAAAAAATTATAGTTTTTTCCATTTTCCGGCCAAACGGTGCATTTTCTCAAAGGGGTATGTATATCTTTTTTGAATCAGTACGTCAGGCGTAATCGAAATAAATTAAGTTTGGAACGAAATACAAAGTTTTTATTTTCACGAAATTTGCAAGACATGTAGACCTCCAATTGGAATTTTTTCTCACGAACCGTAAGACTTAGAAAAAATCTGAGAACTTGAGAAGAACAAGTAGCAAATTTTATGTAGGAAAAGTGCACCGGTTTGACTCTAGGACCGAAATTGACACCAATATGCCCGATTATTGAATTTTGAAAAAAATCCAAGGGTACCCCCTTTAAACATTTTTGGGCAAATTCCAATTTTAGGAAATTGTTTTTTTAATGTTAATATATACACTAGGTCTAACTTATTCCAAATATGTGTTTTTTTTCTATCACCTGCCCACAGTTTGGCAAACATAATGGAAAAATCGAATTAAAAATTTTCAGTTTTTTCCATTTTCCGGCCAAACGGTGCATTTTCTCATAAGGGTATGTATATCTTTTTTGAATCAGTACGTCAGGCTTAATCGAAATAAATTAAGTTTGGAACGAAATACAAAGTTTTTATTTTCACGAAATTTGCAAGACATGTAGACCTCCAATTGGAATTTTTTCTCACGAACCGTAAGACTTAGAAAAAATCTGAGAACTTGAGAAGAACAAGTAGCAAATTTTATGTAGGAAAAGTGCACCGGTTTGACTCTAGGACCGAAATTGACACCAATATGCCCGATTATTGAATTTTGAAAAAAATCCAAGGGTACCCCCTTTAAACATTTTTGGGCAAATTCCAATTTTAGGAAATTGTTTTTTTAATGTTAATATATACACTAGGTCTAACTTATTCCAAATATGTGTTTTTTTTCTATCACCTGCCCACAGTTTGGCAAACATAATGGAAAAATCGAATTAAAATTTTTCAGTTTTTTCCATTTGTCGGCCAAACGGTGCATTTTCTCATAAGGGTATGTATATCTTTTTTGAATCAGTACGTCAGGCTTAATCGAAATAAATTAAATTTGGAACGAAATACACAGTTTTTATTTTCACGAAATTTGCAAGACATGTAGACCTCCAATTGGAATTTTTTCTCACGAACCGTAAGACATAGAAAAAATCTGAGAACTTGAGAAGAACAAGTAGCAAATTTTATGTAAGAAATGTGCACCGGTTTGACTCTAGGACCGGAATTGACGCCAATATATCCGATTAAAGGATGTTTAAATGATGAACAAATATTACAAAAAATTATAGTTTTTTCCATTTTCCGGCCAAACGGTGCATTTTCTCATAGGGGTATGTATATCTTTTTTGAATCAGTACGTCAGGCTTAATCGAAATAAATTAAGTTTGGAACGAAATACAAAGTTTTTATTTTCACGAAATTTGCAAGACATGTAGACCTCCAATTGGAATTTTTTCTCACGAACCGTAAGACTTAGAAAAAATCTGAGAACTTGAGAAGAACAAGTAGCAAATTTTATGTAGGAAAAGAGCACCGGTTTGACTCTAGGACCGAAATTGACACCAATATGCCCGATTATTGAATTTTGAAAAAAATCCAAGGGTACCCCCTTTAAACATTTTTGGGCAAATTCCAATTTTAGGAAATTGTTTTTTTAATGTTAATATATACACTAGGTCTAACTTATTCCAAATATGTGTTTTTTTTCTATCACCTACCCACAGTTTGGCAAAAATAATGGAAAAATCGAATTAAAAATTTTCAGTTTTTTCCATTTTCCGGCCAAACGGTGCATTTTCTCATAGGGGTATGTATATCTTTTTTGAATCAGTACGTCAGGCTTAATCGAAATAAATTAAGTTTAAAACGAAATACAAAGTTTTTATTTTCACGAAATTTGCAAGACATGTAGACCTCCAATTGGAATTTTTTCTCACGAACCGTAAGACTTAGAAAAAATCTGAGAACTTGAGAAGAACAGGTAGCAAATTTTATGTAGGAAAAGTGCACCGGTTTGACTCTAGGACCGAAATTGACACCAATATGCCCGATTATTGAATTTTGAAAAAAATCCAAGGGTACCCCCTTTAAACATTTTTGGGCAAATTCCAATTTTAGGAAATTGTTTTTTTAATGGTAATATATACACTAGGTCTAACTTATTCCAAATACGTCAGGCTTAATCGAAATAAATTAAATTTGGAACGAAATACAAAGTTTTTATTTTCACGAAATTTGCAAGACATGTAGACCTCCAATTGGAATTTTTTCTCACGAACCGTAAGACATAGAAAAAATCTGAGAACTTGAGAAGAACAAGTAGCAAATTTTATGTAAGAAATGTGCACCGGTTTGACTCTAGGACCGGAATTGACGCCAATATATCCGATTAAAGGATGTTTAAATGATGAACAAATATTACAAAAAATTATAGTTTTTTCCATTTTCCGTCCAAACGGTGCATTTTCTCATAGGGGTATGTATATCTTTTTTTAATCAGTACGTCAGGCTTAATCGAAATAAATTAAGTTTGGAACGAAATACAAAGTTTTTATTTTCACGAAATTTGCAAGACATGTAGACCTCCAATTGGAATTTTTTCTCACGAACCGTAAGACTTAGAAGAAATCTGAGAACTTGAGAAGAACAAGTAGCAAATTTTATGTAGGAAAAGTGCACCAGTTTGACTCTAGGACCGAAATTGACACCAATATGCCCAATTATTGAATTTTGAAAAAAATCCAAGGGTACCCCCTTTAAACATTTTTGGGCAAATTCCAATTTTAGGAAATTGTTTTTTTAATGTTAATATATACACTAGGTCTAACTTATTCCAAATATGTGTTTTTTTTCTATCACCTACCCACAGTTTGGCAAAAATAATGGAAAACTCGAATTAAAAATTTTCAATTAATTACAAAAAATTATAGTTTTTTCCATTTTCCGGCCAAACGGTGCATTTTCTCATAGGGGTATGTATATCTTTTTTGAATCAGTACGTCAGGCTTAATCGAAATAAATTAAGTTTGGAACGAAATACAAAGTTTTTATTTTCACGAAATTTGCAAGACATGTAGACCTCCAATTGGAATTTTTTCTCACGAACCGTAAGACTTAGAAAAAATCTGAGAACTTGAGAAGAACAAGTAGCAAATTTTATGTAGGAAAAGTGCACCGGTTTGACTCTAGGACCGAAATTGACACCAATATGCCCGATTATTGAATTTTGAAAAAAATCCAAGGGTACCCCCTTTAAACATTTTTGGGCAAATTCCAATTTTAGGAAATTGTTTTTTTAATGTTAATATATACACTAGGTCTAACTTATTCCAAATATGTGTTTTTTTTCTATCACCTACCCACAGTTTGGCAAAAATAATGGAAAAATCGAATTAAAAATTTTCAGTTTTTTCCATTTTCCGGCCAAACGGTGCATTTTCTCATAGGGGTATGTATATCTTTTTTGAATCAGTACGTCAGGCTTAATCGAAATAAATTAAGTTTAAAACGAAATACAAAGTTTTTATTTTCACGAAATTTGCAAGACATGTAGACCTCCAATTGGAATTTTTTCTCACGAACCGTAAGACTTAGAAAAAATCTGAGAACTTGAGAAGAACAGGTAGCAAATTTTATGTAGGAAAAGTGCACCGGTTTGACTCTAGGACCGAAATTGACACCAATATGCCCGATTATTGAATTTTGAAAAAAATCCAAGGGTACCCCCTTTAAACATTTTTGGGCAAATTCCAATTTTAGGAAATTGTTTTTTTAATGGTAATATATACACTAGGTCTAACTTATTCCAAATACGTCAGGCTTAATCGAAATAAATTAAATTTGGAACGAAATACAAAGTTTTTATTTTCACGAAATTTGCAAGACATGTAGACCTCCAATTGGAATTTTTTCTCACGAACCGTAAGACATAGAAAAAATCTGAGAACTTGAGAAGAACAAGTAGCAAATTTTATGTAAGAAATGTGCACCGGTTTGACTCTAGGACCGGAATTGACGCCAATATATCCGATTAAAGGATGTTTAAATGATGAACAAATATTACAAAAAATTATAGTTTTTTCCATTTTCCGTCCAAACGGTGCATTTTCTCATAGGGGTATGTATATCTTTTTTTAATCAGTACGTCAGGCTTAATCGAAATAAATTAAGTTTGGAACGAAATACAAAGTTTTTATTTTCACGAAATTTGCAAGACATGTAGACCTCCAATTGGAATTTTTTCTCACGAACCGTAAGACTTAGAAGAAATCTGAGAACTTGAGAAGAACAAGTAGCAAATTTTATGTAGGAAAAGTGCACCAGTTTGACTCTAGGACCGAAATTGACACCAATATGCCCAATTATTGAATTTTGAAAAAAATCCAAGGGTACCCCCTTTAAACATTTTTGGGCAAATTCCAATTTTAGGAAATTGTTTTTTTAATGTTAATATATACACTAGGTCTAACTTATTCCAAATATGTGTTTTTTTTCTATCACCTACCCACAGTTTGGCAAAAATAATGGAAAACTCGAATTAAAAATTTTCAATTAATTACAAAAAATTATAGTTTTTTCCATTTTCCGGCCAAACGGTGCATTTTCTCATAGGGGTATGTATATCTTTTTTGAATCAGTACGTCAGGCTTAATCGAAATAAATTAAGTTTGGAACGAAATACAAAGTTTTTATTTTCACGAAATTTGCAAGACATGTAGACCTCCAATTGGAATTTTTTCTCACGAACCGTAAGACTTAGAAAAAATCTGAGAACTTGAGAAGAACAAGTAGCAAATTTTATGTAGGAAAAGTGCACCGGTTTGACTCTAGGACCGAAATTGACACCAATATGCCCGATTATTGAATTTTGAAAAAAATCCAAGGGTACCCCCTTTAAACATTTTTGGGCAAATTCCAATTTTAGGAAATTGTTTTTTTAATGTTAATATATACACTAGGTCTAACTTATTCCAAATATGTGTTTTTTTTCTATCACCTACCCACAGTTTGGCAAAAATAATGGAAAAATCGAATTAAAAATTTTCAGTTTTTTCCATTTTCCGGCCAAACGGTGCATTTTCTCATAAGGGTATGTATATCTTTTTTGAATCAGTACGTCAGGCTTAATCGAAATATATTAAATTTGTAACGAAATACAAAGTTTTTATTTTCACGAAATTTGCAAGACATGTAGACCTCCAATTGGAATTTTTTCTCACGAACCGTAAGACATAGAAAAAATCTGAGAACTTGAGAAGAACAAGTAGCAAATTTTATGTAAGAAATGTGCACCGGTTTGACTCTAGGACCGGAATTGACGCCAATATATCCGATTAAAGGATGTTTAAATGATGAACAAATATTACAAAAAATTATAGTTTTTTCCATTTTCCGGCCAAACGGTGCATTTTCTCATAGGGGTATGTATATCTTTTTTGAATCAGTACGTCAGGCTTAATCGAAGTAAATTAAGTTTGGAACGAAATACAAAGTTTTTATTTTCACGAAATTTGCAAGACATGTAGACCTCCAATTGGAATTTTTTCTCACGAACCGTAAGACTTAGAAAAAATCTGAGAACTTGAGAAGAACAAGTAGCAAATTTTATGTAGGAAAAGTGCACCGGTTTGACTCTAGGACCGAAATTGACACCAATATGCCCGATTAAAGGATGTTTAAATGATGAACAAATATTACAAAAAATTATAGTTTTTTCCATTTTCCGTCCAAACGGTGCATTTTCTCATAAGGGTATGTATATCTTTTTTGAATCAGTACGTCAGGCTTAATCGAAATAAATTAAATTTGGAACGAAATACAAAGTTTTTATTTTCACGAAATTTGCAAGACATGTAGACCTCCAATTGGAATTTTTTCTCACGAACCGTAAGACATAGAAAAAATCTGAGAACTTGAGAAGAACAAGTAGCAAATTTTATGTAAGAAATGTGCACCGGTTTGACTCTAGGACCGGAATTGACGCCAATATATCCGATTAAAGGATGTTTAAATGATGAACAAATATTACAAAAAATTATAGTTTTTTCCATTTTCCGGCCAAACGGTGCATTTTCTCATAGGAGTATGTATATCTTTTTTGAATCAGTACGTCAGGCTTAATCAAAATAAATTAAGTTTGGAACGAAATACAAAGTTTTTATTTTCACGAAATTTGCAAGACATGTAGACCTACAATTGGAATTTTTTCTCACGAACCGTAAGACATAGAAAAAATCTGAGAACTTGAGAAGAACAAGTAGCAAATTTTATGTAAGAAATGTGCACCGGTTTGACTCTAGGACCGGAATTGACGCCAATATATCCGATTAAAGGATGTTTAAATGATGAACAAATATTACAAAAAATTATAGTTTTTTCCATTTTCCGGCCAAACGGTGCATTTTCTCATAGGGGTATGTATATCTTTTTTGAATCAGTACGTCAGGCTTAATCGAAATAAATTAAGTTTGGAACGATTGGAATTTTTTCTCACGAACCGTAAGACTTAGAAAAAATCTGAGAACTTGAGAAGAACAAGTAGCAAATTTTATGTAGGAAAAGTGCACCGGTTTGACTCTAGGACCGAAATTGACACCAATATGCCCGATTATTGAATTTTGAAAAAAATCCAAGGGTACCCCCTTTAAATATTTTTGGGCAAATTCCAATTTTAGGAAATTGTTTTTTTAATGTTAATATATACACTAGGTCTAACTTATTCCAAATATGTGTTTTTTTTCTATCACCTACCCACAGTTTGGCAAAAATAATGGAAAAATCGAATTAAAAATTTTCAGTTTTTTCCATTTTCCGGCCAAACGGTGCATTTTCTCATAAGGGTATGTATATCTTTTTTGAATCAGTACGTCAGGCTTAATCGAAATATATTAAATTTGTAACGAAATACAAAGTTTTTATTTTCACGAAATTTGCAAGACATGTAGACCTCCAATTGGAATTTTTTCTCACGAACCGTAAGACATAGAAAAAATCTGAGAACTTGAGAAGAACAAGTAGCAAATTTTATGTAAGAAATGTGCACCGGTTTGACTCTAGGACCGGAATTGACGCCAATATATCCGATTAAAGGATGTTTAAATGATGAACAAATATTACAAAAAATTATAGTTTTTTCCATTTTCCGGCCAAACGGTGCATTTTCTCATAGGGGTATGTATATCTTTTTTGAATCAGTACGTCAGGCTTAATCGAAATAAATTAAGTTTGGAACGAAATACAAAGTTTTTATTTTCACGAAATTTGCAAGACATGTAGACCTCCAATTGGAATTTTTTCTCACGAACCGTAAGACTTAGAAAAAATCTGAGAACTTGAGAAGAACAAGTAGCAAATTTTATGTAGGAAAAGTGCACCGGTTTGACTCTAGGACCGAAATTGACACCAATATGCCCGATTATTGAATTTTGAAAAAAATCCAAGGGTACCCCCTTTAAACATTTTTGGGCAAATTCCAATTTTATGAAATTGTTTTTTTAATGTTAATATATACACTAGGTCTAACTTATTCCAAATATGTGTTTTTTTTCTATCACCTACCCACAGTTTGGCAAAAATAATGGAAAAATCGAATTAAAAATTTTCAGTTTTTTCCATTTTCCGGCCAAACGGTGCATTTTCTCATAAGGGTATGTATATCTTTTTTGAATCAGTACGTCAGGCTTAATCGAAATAAATTAAATTTGGAACGAAATACAAAGTTTTTATTTTCACGAAATTTGCAAGACATGTAGACCTCCAATTGGAATTTTTTCTCACGAACCGTAGGACATAGAAAAAATCTGAGAACTTGAGAAGAACAAGTAGCAAATTTTATGTAAGAAATGTGCACCGGTTTGACTCTAGGACCGGAATTGACGCCAATATATCCGATTAAAGGATGTTTAAATGATGAACAAATATTACAAAAAATTATAGTTTTTTCCATTTTCCGGCCAAACGGTGCACTTTCTCATAGGGGTATGTATATCTTTTTTGAATCAGTACGTCAGGCTTAATCGAAATAAATTAAGTTTGGAACGAAATACAAAGTTTTTATTTTCACGAAATTTGCAAGACATGTAGACCTCCAATTGGAATTTTTTCTCACGAACCGTAAGACTTAGAACAAATCTGAGAACTTGAGAAGAACAAGTAGCAAATTTTATGTAGGAAAAGTGCACCGGTTTGACTCTAGGACCGAAATTGACACCAATATGCCCGATTATTGAATTTTGAAAAAAATCCAAGGGTACCCCCTTTAAACATTTTTGGGCAAATTCCAATTTTAGGAAATTGTTTTTTTAATGTTAATATATACACTAGGTCTAACTTATTCCAAATATGTGTTTTTTTTCTATCACCTACCCACAGTTTGGCAAAAATAATGGAAAAATCGAATTAAAAATTTTCAGTTTTTTCCATTTTCCGGCCAAACGGTGCATTTTCTCATAAGGGTATGTATATCTTTTTTGAATCAGTACGTCAGGCTTAATCGAAATATATTAAATTTGTAACGAAATACAAAGTTTTTATTTTCACGAAATTTGCAAGACATGTAGACCTCCAATTGGAATTTTTTCTCACGAACCGTAAGACATAGAAAAAATCTGAGAACTTGAGAAGAACAAGTAGCAAATTTTATGTAAGAAATGTGCACCGGTTTGACTCTAGGACCGGAATTGACGCCAATATATCCGATTAAAGGATGTTTAAATGATGAACAAATATTACAAAAAATTATAGTTTTTTCCATTTTCCGGCCAAACGGTGCATTTTCTCATAGGGGTATGTATATCTTTTTTGAATCAGTACGTCAGGCTTAATCGAAATAAATTAAGTTTGGAACGAAATACAAAGTTTTTATTATCACGAAATTTGCAAGACATGTAGACCTCCAATTGGAATTTTTTCTCACGAACCGTAAGACTTAGAAAAAATCTGAGAACTTGAGAAGAACAAGTAGCAAATTTTATGTAGGAAAAGTGCACCGGTTTGACTCTAGGACCGAAATTGACACCAATATGCCCGATTATTGAATTTTGAAAAAAATCCAAGGGTACCCCCTTTAAACATTTTTGGGCAAATTCCAATTTTAGGAAATTGTTTTTTTAATGTTAATATATACACTAGGTCTAACTTATTCCAAATATGTGTTTTTTTTCTATCACCTACCCACAGTTTGGCAAAAATAATGGAAAAAATCGAATTAAAAATTTTCAGTTTTTTCCATTTTCCGGCCAAACAGTGCATTTTCTCATAAGGGTATGTATATCTTTTTTGAATCAGTACGTCAGGCTTAATCGAAATAAATTAAATATGGAACGAAATACAAAGTTTTTATTTTCACGAAATTTGCAAGACATGTAGACCTCCAATTGGAATTTTTTCTCACGAACCGTAAGACATAGAAAAAATCTGAGAACTTGAGAAGAACAAGTAGCAAATTTTATGTAAGAAATGTGCACCGGTTTGACTCTAGGACCGGAATTGACGCCAATATATCCGATTAAAGGATGTTTAAATGATGAACAAATATTACAAAAAATTATAGTTTTTTTCCATTTTCCGGCCAAACGGTGCATTTTCTCATAGGAGTATGTATATCTTTTTTGAATCAGTACGTCAGGCTTAATCGAAATAAATTAAGTTTGGAACGAAATACAAAGTTTTTATTTTCACGAAATTTGCAAGACATGTAGACCTCCAATTGGAATTTTTTCTCACGAACCGTAAGACTTAGAAAAAATCTGAGAACTTGAGAAGAACAAGTAGCAAATTTTATGTAGGAAAAGTGCACCAGTTTGACTCTAGGACCGAAATTGACACCAATATGCCCAATTATTGAATTTTAATCATTTTTGGGCAAATTCCAATTTTAGGAAATTGTCTTTTTAATGTTAATATATACACTAGGTCTAACTTATTCCAAAGATGTGTTTTTTTTCTATCACCTACCCACAGTTTGGCAAAAATAATGGAAAAATCGAATTAAAAATTTTCAGTTTTTTCCATTTTCCGGCCAAACGGTGCATTTTCTCATAGGGGTATGTATATCTTTTTTGAATCAGTACGTCAGGCTTAATCGAAATAAATTAAGTTTGGAACGAAATACAAAGTTTTTATTTTCACGAAATTTGCAAGACATGTAGACCTCCAATTGGAATTTTTTCTCACGAACCGTAAGACATAGAAAAAATCTGAGAACTTGAGAAGAACAAGTAGCAAATTTTATGTAAGAAATGTGCACCGGTTTGACTCTAGGACCGGAATTGACGCCAATATATCCGATTAAAGGATGTTTAAATGATGAACAAATATTACAAAAAATTATAGTTTTTTCCATTTTTCGGCCAAACGGTGCATTTTCTCATAGGAGTATGTATATCTTTTTTGAATCAGTACGTCAGGCTTAATCGAAATAAATTAAGTTTGGAACGAAATACAAAGTTTTTATTTTCACGAAATTTGCAAGACATGTAGACCTCCAATTGGAATTTTTTCTCACGAACCGTAAGACTTAGAAAAAATCTGAGAACTTGAGAAGAACAAGTAGCAAATTTTATGTAGGAAAAGTGCACCGGTTTGACTCTAGGACCGAAATTGACACCAATATGCCCGATTATTGAATTTTGAAAAAAATCCAAGGGTACCCCCTTTAAACATTTTTGGGCAAATTCCAATTTTAGGAAATTGTTTTTTTAATGTTAATATATACACTAGGTCTAACTTATTCCAAATATGTGTTTTTTTTCTATCACCTACCCACAGTTTGGCAAAAATAATGGAAAAATCGAATTAAAAATTTTCAGTTTTTTCCATTTTCCGGCCAAACGGTGCATTTTTCTCATAGGGGTATGTATATCTTTTTTGAATCAGTACGTCAGGCTTAATCGAAATAAATTAAGTTTGGAACGAAATACAAAGTTTTTATTTTCACGAAATTTGCAAGACATGTAGACCTCCAATTGGAATTTTTTCTCACGAACCGTAAGACTTAGAAAAAATCTGAGAACTTGAGAAGAACAAGTAGCAAATTTTATGTAGGAAAAGTGCACCAGTTTGACTCTAGGACCGAAATTGACACCAATATGCCCAATTATTGAATTTTAATCATTTTTGGGCAAATTCCAATTTTAGGAAATTGTTTTTTTTAATGTTAATATATACACTAGGTCTAACTTATTCCAAAGATGTGTTTTTTTTCTATCACCTACCCACAGTTTGGCAAAAATAATGGAAAAATCGAATTAAAAATTTTCAGTTTTTTCCATTTTCCGGCCAAACGGTGCATTTTCTCATAGGGGTATGTATATCTTTTTTGAATCAGTACGTCAGGCTTAATCGAAATAAATTAAGTTTGGAACGAAATACAAAGTTTTTATTTTCACGAAATTTGCAAGACATGTAGACCTCCAATTGGAATTTTTTCTCACGAACCGTAAGACTTAGAAAAAATCTGAGAACTTGAGAAGAACAAGTAGCAAATTTTATGTAGGAAAAGTGCACCGGTTTGACTCTAGGACCGAAATTGACACCAATATGCCGATTATTGAATTTTGAAAAAAATCCAAGGGTACCCCCTTTAAACATTTTTGGGCAAATTCCAATTTTAGGAAATTGTTTTTTTAATGTTAATATATACACTAGGTCTAACTTATTCCAAATATGTGTTTTTTTTCTATCACCTACCCACAGTTTGGCAAAAATAATGGAAAAATCGAATTAAAAATTTTCAGTTTTTTCCATTTTCCGGCCAAACGGTGCATTTTCTCATAGGGGTATGTATATCTTTTTGAATCAGTACGTCAGGCTTAATCAAAATAAATTAAAATTGGAACGAAATACAAAGTTTTTATTTTCACGAAATTTGCAAGACATGTAGACCTCCAATTGGAATTTTTTCTCACGAACCGTAAGACATAGAAAAAATCTGAGAACTTGAGAAGAACAAGTAGCAAATTTTATGTAAGAAATGTGCACCGGTTTGACTCTAGGACCGGAATTGACGCCAATATATCCGATTAAAGGATGTTTAAATGATGAACAAATATTACAAAAAATTATAGTTTTTTCCATTTTCCGGCCAAACGGTGCATTTTCTCATAGGGGTATGTATATCTTTTTTGAATCAGTACGTCAGGCTTAATCGAAATAAATTAAGTTTGGAACGAAATACAAAGTTTTTATTTTCACGAAATTTGCAAGACATGTAGACCTCCAATTGGAATTTTTTCTCACGAACCGTAAGACTTAGAAAAAATCTGAGAACTTGAGAAGAACAAGTAGCAAATTTTATGTAGGAAAAGTGCACCGGTTTGACTCTAGGACCGAAATTGACACCAATATGCCCGATTATTGAATTTTGAAAAAAATCCAAGGGTACCCCCTTTAAACATTTTTGGGCAAATTCCAATTTTAGGAAATTGTTTTTTTTAATGTTAATATATACACTAGGTCTAACTTATTCCAAATATGTGTTTTTTTTCTATCACCTACCCACAGTTTTGCAAAAATAATGGAAAAATCGAATTAAAAATTTTCAGTTTTTTCCATTTTCCGGCCAAACGGTGCATTTTCTCATAGGGGTATGTATATCTTTTTGAATCAGTACGTCAGGCTTAATCAAAATAAATTAAAATTGGAACGAAATACAAAGTTTTTATTTTCACGAAATTTGCAAGACATGTAGACCTCCAATTGGAATTTTTTCTCACGAACCGTAAGACATAGAAAAAATCTGAGAACTTGAGAAGAACAAGTAGCAAATTTTATGTAAGAAATGTGCACCGGTTTGACTCTAGGACCGGAATTGACGCCAATATATCCGATTAAAGGATGTTTAAATGATGAACAAATATTACAAAAAATTATAGTTTTTTCCATTTTCCGGCCAAACGGTGCATTTTCTCATAGGGGTATGTATATCTTTTTTGAATCAGTACGTCAGGCTTAATCGAAATAAATTAAGTTTGGAACGAAATACAAAGTTTTTATTTTCACGAAATTTGCAAGACATGTAGACCTCCAATTGGAATTTTTTCTCACGAACCGTAAGACTTAGAAAAAATCTGAGAACTTGAGAAGAACAAGTAGCAAATTTTATGTAGGAAAAGTGCACCGGTTTGACTCTAGGACCGAAATTGACACCAATATGCCCGATTATTGAATTTTGAAAAAAATCCAAGGGTACCCCCTTTAAACATTTTTGGGCAAATTCCAATTTTAGGAAATTGTTTTTTTAATGTTAATATATACACTAGGTCTAACTTATTCCAAATATGTGTTTTTTTTCTATCACCTACCCACAGTTTGGCAAAAATAATGGAAAAATCGAATTAAAAATTTTCAGTTTTTTCCATTTTCCGGCCAAACGGTGCATTTTCTCATGGGGGTATGTATATCTTTTTGAATCAGTACGTCAGGCTTAATCAAAATAAATTAAAATTGGAACGAAATACAAAGTTTTTATTTTCACGAAATTTGCAAGACATGTAGACCTCCAATTGGAATTTTTTCTCACGAACCGTAAGACATAGAAAAAATCTGAGAACTTGAGAAGAACAAGTAGCAAATTTTATGTAAGAAATGTGCACCGGTTTGACTCTAGGACCGGAATTGACGCCAATATATCCGATTAAAGGATGTTTAAATGATGAACAAATATTACAAAAAATTATAGTTTTTTCCATTTTCCGGCCAAACGGTGAATTTTCTCATAGGGGTATGTATATCTTTTTTGAATCAGTACGTCAGGCTTAATCGAAATAAATTAAGTTTGGAACGAAATACAAAGTTTTTATTTTCACGAAATTTGCAAGACTTGTAGACCTCCAATTGGAATTTTTTCTCACGAACCGTAAGACTTAGAAAAAATCTGAGAACTTGAGAAGAACAAGTAGCAAATTTTATGTAGGAAAAGTGCACCGGTTTGACTCTAGGACCGAAATTGACACCAATATGCCCGATGAATGAATTTTGAAAAAAATCCAAGGGTACCCCCTTTAAACATTTTTGGGCAAATTCCAATTTTAGGAAATTGTTTTTTTAATGTTAATATATACACTAGGTCTAACTTATTCCAAATATGTGTTTTTTTTCTATCACCTACCCACAGTTTGGCAAAAATAATGGAAAAATCGAATTAAAAATTTTCAGTTTTTTCCATTTTCCGGCCAAACGGTGCATTTTCTTATAGGGGTATGTATATCTTTTTGAATCAGTACGTCAGGCTTAATCAAAATAAATTAAAATTGGAACGAAATACAAAGTTTTTATTTTCACGAAATTTGCAAGACATTTAGACCTCCAATTGGAATTTTTTCTCACGAACCGTAAGACATAGAAAAAATCTGAGAACTTGAGAAGAACAAGTAGCAAATTTTATGTAAGAAATGTGCACCGGTTTGACTCTAGGACCGGAATTGACGCCAATATATCCGATTAAAGGATGTTTAAATGATGAACAAATATTACAAAAAATTATAGTTTTTTCCATTTTCCGGCCAAACGGTGCATTTTCTCATAGGAGTATGTATATCTTTTTTGAATCAGTACGTCAGGCTTAATCGAAATAAATTAAGTTTGGAACGAAATACAAAGTTTTTATTTTCACGAAATTTGCAAGACATGTAGACCTCCAATTGGAATTTTTTCTCACGAACCGTAAGACTTAGAAAAAATCTGAGAACTTGAGAAGAACAAGTAGCAAATTTTATGTAGGAAAAGTGCACCGGTTTGACTCTAGGACCGAAATTGACACCAATATGCCCGATTATTGAATTTTGAAAAAAATCCAAGGGTACCCCCTTTAAACATTTTTGGGCAAATTCCAATTTTAGGAAATTGTTTTTTTAATGTTAATATATACACTAGGTCTAACTTATTCCAAATATGTGTTTTTTTTCTATCACCTACCCACAGTTTGGCAAAAATAATGGAAAAATCGAATTAAAAATTTTCAGTTTTTTCCACTTTCCGGCCAAACGGTGCATTTTCTCATAGGGGTATGTATATCTTTTTTGAATCAGTACGTCAGGCTTAATCGAAATAAATTAAGTTTGGAACGAAATACAAAGTTTTTATTTTCACGAAATTTGCAAGACATGTAGACCTCCAATTGGAATTTTTTCTCACGAACCGTAAGACTTAGAAAAAATCTGAGAACTTGAGAAGAACAAGTAGCAAATTTTATGTAGGAAAAGTGCACCAGTTTGACTCTAGGACCGAAATTGACACCAATATGCCCAATTATTGAATTTTAATCATTTTTGGGCAAATTCCAATTTTAGGAAATTGTTTTTTTAATGTTAATATATACACTAGGTCTAACTTATTCCAAAGATGTGTTTTTTTTCTATCACCTACCCACAGTTTGGCAAAAATAATGGAAAAATCGAATTAAAAATTTTCAGTTTTTTCCATTTTCCGGCCAAACGGTGCATTTTCTCATAGGGGTATGTATATCTTTTTTGAATCAGTACGTCAGGCTTAATCGAAATAAATTAAGTTTGGAACGAAATACAAAGTTTTTATTTTCACGAAATTTGCAAGACATGTAGACCTCCAATTGGAATTTTTTCTCACGAACCGTAAGACATAGAAAAAATCTGAGAACTTGAGAAGAACAAGTAGCAAATTTTATGTAAGAAATGTGCACCGGTTTGACTCTAGGACCGGAATTGACGCCAATATATCCGATTAAAGGATGTTTAAATGATGAACAAATATTACAAAAAATTATAGTTTTTTCCATTTTCCGGCCAAACGGTGCATTTTCTCATAGGGGTATGTATATCTTTTTTGAATCAGTACGTCAGGCTTAATCAAAATAAATTAAGTTTGGAACGAAATACAAAGTTTTTATTTTCACGAAATTTGCAAGACATGTAGACCTACAATTGGAATTTTTTCTCACGAACCGTAAGACATAGAAAAAATCTGAAAACTTGAGAAGAACAAGTAGCAAATTTTATGTAAGAAATGTGCACCGGTTTGACTCTAGGACCGGAATTGACGCCAATATATCCGATTAAAGGATGTTTAAATTATGAACAAATATTACAAAAAATTATAGTTTTTTCCATTTTCCGGCCAAACGGTGCATTTTCTCATAGGGGTATGTATATCTTTTTTGAATCAGTACGTCAGGCTTAATCGAAATAAATTAAGTTTGGAACGAAATACAAAGTTTTTATTTTCACGAAATTTGCAAGACATGTAGACCTCCAATTGGAATTTTTTCTCACGAACCGTAAGACTTAGAAAAAATCTGAGAACTTGAGAAGAACAAGTAGCAAATTTAATGTAGGAAAAGTGCACCGGTTTGACTCTAGGACCGAAATTGACACCAATATGCCCGATTATTGAATTTTGAAAAAAATCCAAGGGTACCCCCTTTAAACATTTTTGGGCAAATTCCAATTTTAGGAAATTGTTTTTTTAATGTTAATATATACACTAGGTCTAACTTATTCCAAATATGTGTTTTTTTTCTATCACCTACCCACAGTTTGGCAAAAATAATGGAAAAATCGAATTAAAAATTTTCAGTTTTTTCCATTTTCCGGCCAAACGGTGCATTTTCTCATAAGGGTATGTATATCTTTTTTGAATCAGTACGTCAGGCTTAATCGAAATATATTAAATTTGTAACGAAATACAAAGTTTTTATTTTCACGAAATTTGCAAGACATGTAGACCTCCAATTGGAATTTTTTCTCACGAACCGTAAGACATAGAAAAAATCTGAGAACTTGAGAAGAACAAGTAGCAAATTTTATGTAAGAAATGTGCACCGGTTTGACTCTAGGACCGGAATTGACGCCAATATATCCGATTAAAGGATGTTTAAATGATGAACAAATATTACAAAAAATTATAGTTTTTTCCATTTTCCGGCCAAACGGTGCATTTTCTCATAGGGGTATGTATATCTTTTTTGAATCAGTACGTCAGGCTTAATCGAAATAAATTAAGTTTGGAACGAAATACAAAGTTTTTATTTTCACGAAATTTGCAAGACATGTAGACCTCCAATTGGAATTTTTTCTCACGAACCGTAAGACTTAGAAAAAATCTGAGAACTTGAGAAGAACAAGTAGCAAATTTTATGTAGGAAAAGTGCACCAGTTTGACTCTAGGACCGAAATTGACACCAATATTCCCAATTATTGAATTTTGAAAAAAATCCAAGGGTACCCCCTTTAAACATTTTTGGGCAAATTCCAATTTTAGGAAATTGTTTTTTTAATGTTAATATATACACTAGGTCTAACTTATTCCAAATATGTGTTTTTTTTCTATCACCTACCCACAGTTTGGCAAAAATAATGGAAAAATCGAATTAAAAATTTTCAGTTTTTTCCATTTTCCGGCCAAACGGTGCATTTTCTCATAAGGGTATGTATATCTTTTTTGAATCAGTACGTCAGCCTTAATCGAAATAAATTAAATTTGGAACGAAATACAAAGTTTTTATTTTCACGAAATTTGCAAGACATGTAGACCTCCAATTGGAATTTTTTCTCACGAACCGTAAGACATAGAAAAAATCTGAGAACTTGAGCAGAACAAGTAGCAAATTTTATGTAAGAAATGTGCACCGGTTTGACTCTAGGACCGGAATTGACGCCAATATATCCGATTAAAGGATGTTTAAATGATGAACAAATATTACAAAAAATTATAGTTTTTTCCATTTTCCGGCCAAACGGTGCATTTTCTCATAGGGGTATGTATATCTTTTTTGAATCAGTACGTCAGGCTTAATCAAAATAAATTAAGTTTGGAACGAAATACAAAGTTTTTATTTTCACGAAATTTGCAAGACATGTAGACCTCCAATTGGAATTTTTTCTCACGAACCGTAAGACATAGAAAAAATCTTAGAACTTGAGAAGAACAAGTAGCAAATTTTATGTAAGAAATGTGCACCGGTTTGACTCTAGGACCGGAATTGACGCCAATATATCCGATTAAAGGATGTTTAAATGATGAACAAATATTACAAAAAATTATAGTTTTTTCCATTTTCCGGCCAAACGGTGCATTTTCTCATAGGGGTATGTATATCTTTTTTGAATCAGTACGTCAGGCTTAATCGAAATAAATTAAGTTTGGAACGAAATACAAAGTTTTTATTTTCACGAAATTTGCAAGACATGTAGACCTCCAATTGGAATTTTTTCTCACGAACCGTAAGACTTAGAAAAAATCTGAGAACTTGAGAAGAACAAGTAGCAAATTTTATGTAGGAAAAGTGCACCGGTTTGACTCTAGGACCGAAATTGACACCAATATGCCCGATTATTGAATTTTGAAAAAAATCCAAGGGTACCCCCTTTAAACATTTTTGGGCAAATTCCAATTTTAGGAAATTGTTTTTTTAATGTTAATATATACACTAAGTCTAACTTATTCCAAATATGTGTTTTTTTTCTATCACCTACCCACAGTTTGGCAAAAATAATGGAAAAATCGAATTAAAAATTTTCAGTTTTTTCCATTTTCCGGCCAAACGGTGCATTTTCTCATAGGGGTATGTATATCTTTTTTGAATCAGTACGTCAGGCTTAATCGAAATAAATTAAGTTTGGAACGAAATACAAAGTTTTTATTTTCACGAAATTTGCAAGACATGTAGACCTCCAATTGGAATTTTTTCTCACGAACCGTAAGACTTAGAAAAAATCTGAGAACTTGAGAAGAACAAGTAGCAAATTTTATGTAGGAAAAGTGCACCAGTTTGACTCTAGGACCGAAATTGACACCAATATGCCCAATTATTGAATTTTGAAAAAAATCCAAGGGTACCCCCTTTAATCATTTTTGGGCAAATTCCAATTTTAGGAAATTGTTTTTTTAATGTTAATATATACACTAGGTCTAACTTATTCCAAATATGTGTTTTTTTTCTATCACCTACCCACAGTTTGGCAAAAATAATGGAAAAATCGAATTAAAAATTTTCAGTTTTTTCCATTTTCCGGCCAAACGGTGCATTTTCTCATAAGGGTATGTATATCTTTTTTGAATCAGTACGTCAGCCTTAATCGAAATAAATTAAACTTGGAACGAAATACAAAGTTTTTATTTTCACGAAATTTGCAAGACATGTAGACCTCCAATTGGAATTTTTTCTCACGAACCGTAAGACATAGAAAAAATCTAAGAACTTGAGAAGAACAAGTAGCAAATTTTATGTAAGAAATGTGCACCGGTTTGACTCTAGGACCGGAATTGACGCCAATATATCCGATTAAAGGATGTTTAAATGATGAACAAATATTACAAAAAATTATAGTTTTTTCCATTTTCCGGCCAAACGGTGCATTTTCTCATAGGGGTATGTATATCTTTTTTGAATCAGTACGTCAGGCTTAATCAAAATAAATTAAGTTTGGAACGAAATACAAAGTTTTTATTTTCACGAAATTTGCAAGACATGTAGACCTCCAATTGGAATTTTTTCTCACGAACCGTAAGACATAGAAAAAATCTTAGAACTTGAGAAGAACAAGTAGCAAATTTTATGTAAGAAATGTGCACCGGTTTGACTCTAGGACCGGAATTGACGCCAATATATCCGATTAAAGGATGTTTAAATGATGAACAAATATTACAAAAAATTATAGTTTTTTCCATTTTCCGGCCAAACGGTGCATTTTCTCATAGGGGTATGTATATCTTTTTTGAATCAGTACGTCAGGCTTAATCGAAATAAATTAAGTTTGGAACGAAATACAAAGTTTTTATTTTCACGAAATTTGCAAGACATGTAGACCTCCAATTGGAATTTTTTCTCACGAACCGTAAGACTTAGAAAAAATCTGAGAACTTGAGAAGAACAAGTAGCAAATTTTATGTAGGAAAAGTGCACCGGTTTGACTCTAGGACCGAAATTGACACCAATATGCCCGATTATTGAATTTTGAAAAAAATCCAAGGGTACCCCCTTTAAACATTTTTGGGCAAATTCCAATTTTAGGAAATTGTTTTTTTAATGTTAATATATACACTAGGTCTAACTTATTCCAAATATGTGTTTTTTTTCTATCACCTACCCACAGTTTGGCAAAAATAATGGAAAAATCGAATTAAAAATTTTCAGTTTTTTCCATTTTCCGGCCAAACAGTGCATTTTCTCATAAGGGTATGTATATCTTTTTTGAATCAGTACGTCAGGCTTAATCGAAATAAATTAAATTTGGAACGAAATACAAAGTTTTTATTTTCACGAAATTTGCAAGACATGTAGACCTCCAATTGGAATTTTTTCTCACGAACCGTAAGACATAGAAAAAATCTGAGAACTTGAGAAGAACAAGTAGCAAATTTTATGTAAGAAATGTGCACCGGTTTGACTCTAGGACCGGAATTGACGCCAATATATCCGATTAAAGGATGTTTAAATGATGAACAAATATTACAAAAAATTATAGTTTTTTCCATTTTCCGGCCAAACGGTGCATTTTCTCATAGGGGTATGTATATCTTTTTTGAATCAGTACGTCAGGCTTAATCGAAATAAATTAAGTTTGGAACGAAATACAAAGTTTTTATTTTCACGAAATTTGCAAGACATGTAGACCTCCAATTGGAATTTTTTCTCACGAACCGTAAGACTTAGAAAAAATCTGAGAACTTGAGAAGAACAAGTAGCAAATTTTATGTAGGAAAAGTGCACCGGTTTGACTCTAGGACCGAAATTGACACCAATATGCCCGATTATTGAATTTTGAAAAAAAATCCAAGGGTACCCCCTTTAAACATTTTTGGGCAAATTCCAATTTTAGGAAATTGTTTTTTTAATGTTAATATATACACTAAGTCTAACTTATTCCAAATATGTGTTTTTTTTCTATCACCTACCCACAGTTTGGCAAAAATAATGGAAAAATCGAATTAAAAATTTTCAGTTTTTTCCATTTTCCGGCCAAACGGTGCATTTTCTCATAGGGGTATGTATATCTTTTTTGAATCAGTACGTCAGGCTTAATCGAAATAAATTAAGTTTGGAACGAAATACAAAGTTTTTATTTTCACGAAATTTGCAAGACATGTAGACCTCCAATTGGAATTTTTTCTCACGAACCGTAAGACTTAGAAAAAATCTGAGAACTTGAAAAGAACAAGTAGCAAATTTTATGTAGGAAAAGTGCACCAGTTTGACTCTAGGACCGAAATTGACACCAATATGCCCAATTATTGAATTTTGAAAAAAATCCAAGGGTACCCCCTTTAATCATTTTTGGGCAAATTCCAATTTTAGGAAATTGTTTTTTTAATGTTAATATATACACTAGGTCTAACTTATTCCAAATATGTGTTTTTTTTCTATCACCTACCCACAGTTTGGCAAAAATAATGGAAAAATCGAATTAAAAATTTTCAGTTTTTTCCATTTTCCGGCCAAACGGTGCATTTTCTCATAAGGGTATGTATATCTTTTTTGAATCAGTACGTCAGTCTTAATCGAAATAAATTAAATTTGGAACGAAATACAAAGTTTTTATTTTCACGAAATTTGCAAGACATGTAGACCTCCAATTGGAATTTTTTCTCACGAACCGTAAGACATAGAAAAAATCTGAGAACTTGAGAAGAACAAGTAGCAAATTTTATGTAAGAAATGTGCACCGGTTTGACTCTAGGACCGGAATTGACGCCAATATATCCGATTAAAGGATGTTTAAATGATGAACAAATATTACAAAAAATTATAGTTTTTTCCATTTTCCGGCCAAACGGTGCATTTTCTCATAGGGGTATGTATATCTTTTTTGAATCAGTACGTCAGGCTTAATCGAAATAAATTAAGTTTGGAACGAAATACAAAGTTTTTATTTTCACGAAATTTGCAAGACATGTAGACCTCCAATTGGAATTTTTTCTCACGAACCGTAAGACTTAGAAAAAATCTGAGAACTTGAGAAGAACAAGTAGCAAATTTTATGTAGGAAAAGTGCACCGGTTTGACTCTAGGACCGAAATTGACACCAATATGCCCGATTATTGAATTTTGAAAAAAATCCAAGGGTACCCCCTTTAAACATTTTTGGGCAAATTCCAATTTTAGGAAATTGTTTTTTTAATGTTAATATATACACTATGTCTAACTTATTCCAAATATGTGTTTTTTTTCTATCACCTACCCACAGTTTGGCAAAAATAATGGAAAAATCGAATTAAAAATTTTCAGTTTTTTCCATTTTCCGGCCAAACGGTGCATTTTCTCATAGGGGTATGTATATCTTTTTTGAATCAGTACGTCAGGCTTAATCGAAATAAATTAAATTTGGAACGAAATACAAAGTTTTTATTTTCACGAAATTTGCAAGACATGTAGACCTCCAATTGGAATTTTTTCTCACGAACCGTAAGACATAGAAAAAATCTGAGAACTTGAGAAGAACAAGTAGCAAATTTTATGTAAGAAATGTGCACCGGTTTGACTCTAGGACCGGAATTGACGCCAATATATCCGATTAAAGGATGTTTAAATGATGAACAAATATTACAAAAAATTATAGTTTTTTCCATTTTCCGGCCAAACGGTGCATTTTCTCATAGGGGTATGTATATCTTTTTTGAATCAGTACGTCAGGCTTAATCGAAATAAATTAAGTTTGGAACGAAATACAAAGTTTTTATTTTCACGAAATTTGCAAGACATGTAGACCTCCAATTGGAATTTTTTCTCACGAACCGTAAGACTTAGAAAAAATCTGAGAACTTGAGAAAAACAAGTAGCAAATTTTATGTAGGAAAAGTGCACCGGTTTGACTCTAGGACCGAAATTGACACCAATATGCCCGATTATTGAATTTTGAAAAAAATCCAAGGGTACCCCCTTTAAACATTTTTGGGCAAATTCCAATTTTAGGAAATTGTTTTTTTAATGTTAATATATACACTAGGTCTAACTTATTCCAAATATGTGTTTTTTTTCTATCACCTACCCACAGTTTGGCAAAAATAATGGAAAAATCGAATTAAAAATTTTCAGTTTTTTCCATTTTCCGGTGCATTTTCTCATAGGGGTATGTATATCTTTTTTGAATCAGTACGTCAGGCTTAATCGAAATAAATTAAATTTGGAACGAAATACAAAGTTTTTATTTTCACGAAATTTGCAAGACATGTAGACCTACAATTGGAATTTTTTCTCACGAACCGTAAGACATAGAAAAAATCTGAGAACTTGAGAAGAACAAGTAGCAAATTTTATGTAAGAAATGTGCACCGGTTTGACTCTAGGACCGGAATTGACGCCAATATGCCCGATTATTGAATTTTGAAAAAAATCCAAGGGTACCCCCTTTAAACATTTTTGGGCAAATTCCAATTTTAGGAAATTGTTTTTTTAATGTTAATATATACACTATGTCTAACTTATTCCAAATATGTGTTTTTTTTCTATCACCTACCCACAGTTTGGCAAAAATAATGGAAAAATCGAATTAAAAATTTTCAGTTTTTTCCATTTTCCGGCCAAACTGTGCATTTTCTCATAAGGGTATGTATATCTTTTTTGAATCAGTACGTCAGGCTTAATCGAAATAAATTAAATTTGGAACGAAATACAAAGTTTTTATTTTCACGAAATTTGCAAGACATGTAGACCTCCAATTGGAATTTTTTCTCACGAACCGTAAGACATAGAAAAAATCTGAGAACTTGAGAAGAACAAGTAGCAAATTTTATGTAAGAAATGTGCACCGGTTTGACTCTAGGACCGGAATTGACGCCAATATATCCGATTAAAGGATGTTTAAATGATGAACAAATATTACAAAAAATTATAGTTTTTTCCATTTTCCGGCCAAACGGTGCATTTTCTCATAGGGGTATGTATATCTTTTTTGAATCAGTACGTCAGGCTTAATCGAAATAAATTAAGTTTGGAACGAAATACAAAGTTTTTATTTTCACGAAATTTGCAAGACATGTAGACCTCCAATTGGAATTTTTTCTCACGAACCGTAAGACATAGAAAAAATCTGAGAACTTGAGAAGAACAAGTAGCAAATTTTATGTAAGAAATGTGCACCGGTTTGACTCTAGGACCGGAATTGACGCCAATATATCCGATTAAAGGATGTTTAAATGATGAACAAATATTACAAAAAATTATAGTTTTTTCCATTTTCCGGCCAAACGGTGCATTTTCTCATAGGGGTATGTATATCTTTTTTGAATCAGTACGTCAGGCTTAATCGAAATAAATTAAGTTTGGAACGAAATACAAAGTTTTTATTTTCACGAAATTTGCAAGACATGTAGACCTCCAATTGGAATTTTTTCTCACGAACCGTAAGACTTAGAAAAAATCTGAGAACTTGAGAAAAACAAGTAGCAAATTTTATGTAGGAAAAGTGCACCGGTTTGACTCTAGGACCGAAATTGACACCAATATGCCCGATTATTGAATTTTGAAAAAAATCCAAGGGTACCCCCTTTAAACATTTTTGGGCAAATTCCAATTTTAGGAAATTGTTTTTTTAATGTTAATATATACACTAGGTCTAACTTATTCCAAATATGTGTTTTTTTTCTATCACCTACCCACAGTTTGGCAAAAATAATGGAAAAATCGAATTAAAAATTTTCAGTTTTTTCCATTTTCCGGCCAAACGGTGCATTTTCTCATAGGGATATGTATATCTTTTTTGAATCAGTACGTCAGGCTTAATCGAAATAAATTAAATTTGGAACGAAATACAAAGTTTTTATTTTCACGAAATTTGCAAGACATGTAGACCTCCAATTGGAATTTTTTCTCACGAACCGTAAGACAAAGAAAAAATCTGAGAACTTGAGAAGAACAAGTAGCAAATTTTATGTAAGAAATGTGCACCGGTTTGACTCTAGGACCAGAATTGACGCCAATATATCCGATTAAAGGATGTTTAAATGATGAACAAATATTACAAAAAATTATAGTTTTTTCCATTTTCCGGCCAAACGGTGCATTTTCTCATAGGGGTATGTATATCTTTTTTGAATCAGTACGTCAGGCTTAATCGAAATAAATTAAGTTTGGAACGAAATACAAAGTTTTTATTTTCACGAAATTTGCAAGACATGTAGACCTCCAATTGGAATTTTTTCTCACGAACCGTAAGACTTAGAAAAAATCTGAGAACTTGAGAAAAACAAGTAGCAAATTTTATGTAGGAAAAGTGCACCGGTTTGACTCTAGGACCGAAATTGACACCAATATGCCCGATTATTGAATTTTGAAAAAAATCCAAGGGTACCCCCTTTAAACATTTTTGGCCAAATTCCAATTTTAGGAAATTGTTTTTTTAATGTTAATATATACACTAGGTCTAACTTATTCCAAATATGTGTTTTTTTTCTATCACCTACCCACAGTTTGGCAAAAATAATGGAAAAATCGAATTAAAAATTTTCAGTTTTTTCCATTTTCCGGTGCATTTTCTCATAGGGGTATGTATATCTTTTTTGAATCAGTACGTCAGGCTTAATCGAAATAAATTAAGTTTGGAACGAAATACAAAGTTTTTATTTTCACGAAATTTGCAAGACATGTAGACCTCCAATTGGAATTTTTTCTCACGAACCGTAAGACTTAGAAAAAATCTGAGAACTTGAGAAGAACAAGTAGCAAATTTTATGTAGGAAAAGTGCACCAGTTTGACTCTAGGACCGAAATTGACACCAATATGCCCAATTATTGAATTTTGAAAAAAATCCAAGGGTACCCCCTTTAATCATTTTTGGGCAAATTCCAATTTTAGGAAATTGTTTTTTTAATGTTAATATATACACTAGGTCTAACTTATTCCAAATATGTGTTTTTTTTCTATCACCTACCCACAGTTTGGCAAAAATAATGGAAAAATCGAATTAAAAATTTTCAGTTTTTTCCATTTTCCGGCCAAACGGTGCATTTTCTCATAAGGGTATGTATATCTTTTTTGAATCAGTACGTCAGGCTTAATCGAAATAAATTAAATTTGGAACGAAATACAAAGTTTTTATTTTCACGAAATTTGCAAGACATGTAGACCTCCAATTGGAATTTTTTTTCACGAACCGTACGACATAGAAAAAATCTGAGAACTTGAGAAGAACAAGTAGCAAATTTTATGTAAGAAATGTGCACCGGTTTGACTCTAGGACCGGAATTGACGCCAATATATCCGATTAAAGGATGTTTAAATGATGAACAAATATTACAAAAAATTATAGTTTTTTCCATTTTCCGGCCAAACGGTGCATTTTCTCATAGGGGTATGTATATCTTTTTTGAATCAGTACGTCAGGCTTAATCAAAATAAATTAAGTTTGGAACGAAATACAAAGTTTTTATTTTCACGAAATTTGCAAGACATGTAGACCTACAATTGGAATTTTTTCTCACGAACCGTAAGACATAGAAAAAATCTGAGAACTTGAGAAGAACAAGTAGCAAATTTTATGTAAGAAATGTGCACCGGTTTGACTCTAGGACCGGAATTGACGCCAATATGCCCGATTATTGAATTTTGAAAAAAATCCAAGGGTACCCCCTTTAAACATTTTTGGGCAAATTCCAATTTTAGGAAATTGTTTTTTTAATGTTAATATATACACTATGTCTAACTTATTCCAAATATGTGTTTTTTTTCTATCACCTACCCACAGTTTGGCAAAAATAATGGAAAAATCGAATTAAAAATTTTCAGTTTTTTCCATTTTCCGGCCAAACTGTGCATTTTCTCATAAGGGTATGTATATCTTTTTTGAATCAGTACGTGAGGCTTAATCGAAATAAATTAAATTTGGAACGAAATACAAAGTTTTTATTTTCACGAAATTTGCAAGACATGTAGACCTCCAATTGGAATTTTTTCTCACGAACCGTAAGACATAGAAAAAATCTGAGAACTTGAGAAGAACAAGTAGCAAATTTTATGTAAGAAATGTGCACCGGTTTGACTCTAGGACCGGAATTGACGCCAATATATCCGATTAAAGGATGTTTAAATGATGAACAAATATTACAAAAAATTATAGTTTTTTCCATTTTCCGGCCAAACGGTGCATTTTCTCATAGGGGTATGTATATCTTTTTTGAATCAGTACGTCAGGCTTAATCGAAATAAATTAAGTTTGGAACGAAATACAAAGTTTTTATTTTCACGAAATTTGCAAGACATGTAGACCTCCAATTGGAATTTTTTCTCACGAACCGTAAGACATAGAAAAAATCTGAGAACTTGAGAAGAACAAGTAGCAAATTTTATGTAAGAAATGTGCACCGGTTTGACTCTAGGACCGGAATTGACGCCAATATATCCGATTAAAGGATGTTTAAATGATGAACAAATATTACAAAAAATTATAGTTTTTTCCATTTTCCGGCCAAACGGTGCATTTTCTCATAGGGGTATGTATATCTTTTTTGAATCAGTACGTCAGGCTTAATCGAAATAAATTAAGTTTGGAACGAAATACAAAGTTTTTATTTTCACGAAATTTGCAAGACATGTAGACCTCCAATTGGAATTTTTTCTCACGAACCGTAAGACTTAGAAAAAATCTGAGAACTTGAGAAAAACAAGTAGCAAATTTTATGTAGGAAAAGTGCACCGGTTTGACTCTAGGACCGAAATTGACACCAATATGCCCGATTATTGAATTTTGAAAAAAATCCAAGGGTACCCCCTTTAAACATTTTTGGGCAAATTCCAATTTTAGGAAATTGTTTTTTTAATGTTAATATATACACTATGTCTAACTTATTCCAAATATGTGTTTTTTTTCTATCACCTACCCACAGTTTGGCAAAAATAATGGAAAAATCGAATTAAAAATTTTCAGTTTTTTCCATTTTCCGGCCAAACGGTGCATTTTCTCATAGGGGTATGTATATCTTTTTTGAATCAGTACGTCAGGCTTAATCGAAATAAATTAAGTTTGGAACGAAATACAAAGTTTTTATTTTCACGAAATTTGCAAGACATGTAGACCTCCAATTGGAATTTTTTCTCACGAACCGTAAGACTTAGAAAAAATCTGAGAACTTGAGAAGAACAAGTAGCAAATTTTATGTAGGAAAAGTGCACCAGTTTGACTCTAGGACCGAAATTGACACCAATATGCCCAATTATTGAATTTTGAAAAAAATCCAAGGGTACCCCCTTTAATCATTTTTGGGCAAATTCCAATTTTAGGAAATTGTTTTTTTAATGTTAATATATACACTAGGTCTAACTTATTCCAAATATGTGTTTTTTTTCTATCACCTACCCACAGTTTGGCAAAAATAATGGAAAAATCGAATTAAAAATTTTCAGTTTTTTCCATTTTCCGGCCAAACGGTGCATTTTCTCATAAGGGTATGTATATCTTTTTTGAATCAGTACGTCAGGCTTAATCGAAATAAATTAAATTTGGAACGAAATACAAAGTTTTTATTTTCACGAAATTTGCAAGACATGTAGACCTCCAATTGGAATTTTTTCTCACGAACCGTAAGACATAGAAAAAATCTGAGAACTTGAGAAGAACAAGTAGCAAATTTTATGTAAGAAATGTGCACCGGTTTGACTCTAGGACCGGAATTGACGCCAATATATCCGATTAAAGGATGTTTAAATGATGAACAAATATTACAAAAAATTATAGTTTTTTCCATTTTCCGGCCAAACGGTGCATTTTCTCATAGGGGTATGTATATCTTTTTTGAATCAGTACGTCAGGCTTAATCGAAATAAATTAAGTTTGGAACGAAATACAAAGTTTTTATTTTCACGAAATTTGCAAGACATGTAGACCTCCAATTGGAATTTTTTCTCACGAACCGTAAGACTTAGAAAAAATCTGAGAACTTGAGAAGAACAAGTAGCAAATTTTATGTAGGAAAAGTGCACCGGTTTGACTCTAGGACCGAAATTGACACCAATATGCCCGATTATTGAATTTTGAAAAAAATCCAAGGGTACCCCCTTTAAACATTTTTGGGCAAATTCCAATTTTAGGAAATTGTTTTTTTAATGTTAATATATACACTATGTCTAACTTATTCCAAATATGTGTTTTTTTTCTATCACCTACCCACAGTTTGGCAAAAATAATGGAAAAATCGAATTAAAAATTTTCAGTTTTTTCCATTTTCCGGCCAAACGGTGCATTTTCTCATAGGGGTATGTATATCTTTTTTGAATCAGTACGTCAGGCTTAATCGAAATAAATTAAATTTGGAACGAAATACAAAGTTTTTATTTTCACGAAATTTGCAAGACATGTAGACCTCCAATTGGAATTTTTTCTCACGAACCGTAAGACATAGAAAAAATCTGAGAACTTGAGAAGAACAAGTAGCAAATTTTATGTAAGAAATGTGCACCGGTTTGACTCTAGGACCGGAATTGACGCCAATATATCCGATTAAAGGATGTTTAAATGATGAACAAATATTACAAAAAATTATAGTTTTTTCCATTTTCCGGCCAAACGGTGCATTTTCTCATAGGGGTATGTATATCTTTTTTGAATCAGTACGTCAGGCTTAATCGAAATAAATTAAGTTTGGAACGAAATACAAAGTTTTTATTTTCACGAAATTTGCAAGACATGTAGACCTCCAATTGGAATTTTTTCTCACGAACCGTAAGACTTAGAAAAAATCTGAGAACTTGAGAAAAACAAGTAGCAAATTTTATGTAGGAAAAGTGCACCGGTTTGACTCTAGGACCGAAATTGACACCAATATGCCCGATTATTGAATTTTGAAAAAAATCCAAGGGTACCCCCTTTAAACATTTTTGGGCAAATTCCAATTTTAGGAAATTGTTTTTTTAATGTTAATATATACACTAGGTCTAACTTATTCCAAATATGTGTTTTTTTTTCTATCACCTACCCACAGTTTGGCAAAAATAATGGAAAAATCGAATTAAAAATTTTCAGTTTTTTCCATTTTCCGGTGCATTTTCTCATAGGGGTATGTATATCTTTTTTGAATCAGTACGTCAGGCTTAATCGAAATAAATTAAATTTGGAACGAAATACAAAGTTTTTATTTTCACGAAATTTGCAAGACATGTAGACCTACAATTGGAATTTTTTCTCACGAACCGTAAGACATAGAAAAAATCTGAGAACTTGAGAAGAACAAGTAGCAAATTTTATGTAAGAAATGTGCACCGGTTTGACTCTAGGACCGGAATTGACGCCAATATGCCCGATTATTGAATTTTGAAAAAAATCCAAGGGTACCCCCTTTAAACATTTTTGGGCAAATTCCAATTTTAGGAAATTGTTTTTTTAATGTTAATATATACACTATGTCTAACTTATTCCAAATATGTGTTTTTTTTCTATCACCTACCCACAGTTTGGCAAAAATAATGGAAAAATCGAATTAAAAATTTTCAGTTTTTTCCATTTTCCGGCCAAACTGTGCATTTTCTCATAAGGGTATGTATATCTTTTTTGAATCAGTACGTCAGGCTTAATCGAAATAAATTAAATTTGGAACGAAATACAAAGTTTTTATTTTCACGAAATTTGCAAGACATGTAGACCTCCAATTGGAATTTTTTCTCACGAACCGTAAGACATAGAAAAAATCTGAGAACTTGAGAAGAACAAGTAGCAAATTTTATGTAAGAAATGTGCACCGGTTTGACTCTAGGACCGGAATTGACGCCAATATATCCGATTAAAGGATGTTTAAATGATGAACAAATATTACAAAAAATTATAGTTTTTTCCATTTTCCGGCCAAACGGTGCATTTTCTCATAGGGGTATGTATATCTTTTTTGAATCAGTACGTCAGGCTTAATCGAAATAAATTAAGTTTGGAACGAAATACAAAGTTTTTATTTTCACGAAATTTGCAAGACATGTAGACCTCCAATTGGAATTTTTTCTCACGAACCGTAAGACATAGAAAAAATCTGAGAACTTGAGAAGAACAAGTAGCAAATTTTATGTAAGAAATGTGCACCGGTTTGACTCTAGGACCGGAATTGACGCCAATATATCCGATTAAAGGATGTTTAAATGATGAACAAATATTACAAAAAATTATAGTTTTTTCCATTTTCCGGCCAAACGGTGCATTTTCTCATAGGGGTATGTATATCTTTTTTGAATCAGTACGTCAGGCTTAATCGAAATAAATTAAGTTTGGAACGAAATACAAAGTTTTTATTTTCACGAAATTTGCAAGACATGTAGACCTCCAATTGGAATTTTTTCTCACGAACCGTAAGACTTAGAAAAAATCTGAGAACTTGAGAAAAACAAGTAGCAAATTTTATGTAGGAAAAGTGCACCGGTTTGACTCTAGGACCGAAATTGACACCAATATGCCCGATTATTGAATTTTGAAAAAAATCCAAGGGTACCCCCTTTAAACATTTTTGGGCAAATTCCAATTTTAGGAAATTGTTTTTTTAATGTTAATATATACACTAGGTCTAACTTATTCCAAATATGTGTTTTTTTTCTATCACCTACCCACAGTTTGGCAAAAATAATGGAAAAATCGAATTAAAAATTTTCAGTTTTTTCCATTTTCCGGTGCATTTTCTCATAGGGGTATGTATATCTTTTTTGAATCAGTACGTCAGGCTTAATCGAAATAAATTAAGTTTGGAACGAAATACAAAGTTTTTATTTTCACGAAATTTGCAAGACATGTAGACCTCCAATTGGAATTTTTTCTCACGAACCGTAAGACTTAGAAAAAATCTGAGAACTTGAGAAGAACAAGTAGCAAATTTTATGTAGGAAAAGTGCACCAGTTTGACTCTAGGACCGAAATTGACACCAATATGCCCAATTATTGAATTTTGAAAAAAATCCAAGGGTACCCCCTTTAATCATTTTTGGGCAAATTCCAATTTTAGGAAATTGTTTTTTTAATGTTAATATATACACTAGGTCTAACTTATTCCAAATATGTGTTTTTTTTCTATCACCTACCCACAGTTTGGCAAAAATAATGGAAAAATCGAATTAAAAATTTTCAGTTTTTTCCATTTTCCGGCCAAACGGTGCATTTTCTCATAAGGGTATGTATATCTTTTTTGAATCAGTACGTCAGGCTTAATCGAAATAAATTAAATTTGGAACGAAATACAAAGTTTTTATTTTCACGAAATTTGCAAGACATGTAGACCTCCAATTGGAATTTTTTCTCACGAACCGTACGACATAGAAAAAATCTGAGAACTTGAGAAGAACAAGTAGCAAATTTTATGTAAGAAATGTGCACCGGTTTGACTCTAGGACCGGAATTGACGCCAATATATCCGATTAAAGGATGTTTAAATGATGAACAAATATTACAAAAAATTATAGTTTTTTCCATTTTCCGGCCAAACGGTGCATTTTCTCATAGGGGTATGTATATCTTTTTTGAATCAGTACGTCAGGCTTAATCAAAATAAATTAAGTTTGGAACGAAATACAAAGTTTTTATTTTCACGAAATTTGCAAGACATGTAGACCTACAATTGGAATTTTTTCTCACGAACCGTAAGACATAGAAAAAATCTGAGAACTTGAGAAGAACAAGTAGCAAATTTTATGTAAGAAATGTGCACCGGTTTGACTCTAGGACCGGAATTGACGCCAATATGCCCGATTATTGAATTTTGAAAAAAATCCAAGGGTACCCCCTTTAAACATTTTTGGGCAAATTCCAATTTTAGGAAATTGTTTTTTTAATGTTAATATATACACTATGTCTAACTTATTCCAAATATGTGTTTTTTTTCTATCACCTACCCACAGTTTGGCAAAAATAATGGAAAAATCGAATTAAAAATTTTCAGTTTTTTCCATTTTCCGGCCAAACTGTGCATTTTCTCATAAGGGTATGTATATCTTTTTTGAATCAGTACGTCAGGCTTAATCGAAATAAATTAAATTTGGAACGAAATACAAAGTTTTTATTTTCACGAAATTTGCAAGACATGTAGACCTCCAATTGGAATTTTTTCTCACGAACCGTAAGACATAGAAAAAATTTGAGAACTTGAGAAGAACAAGTAGCAAATTTTATGTAAGAAATGTGCACCGGTTTGACTCTAGGACCGGAATTGACGCCAATATATCCGATTAAAGGATGTTTAAATGATGAACAAATATTACAAAAAATTATAGTTTTTTCCATTTTCCGGCCAAACGGTGCATTTTCTCATAGGGGTATGTATATCTTTTTTGAATCAGTACGTCAGGCTTAATCGAAATAAATTAAGTTTGGAACGAAATACAAAGTTTTTATTTTCACGAAATTTGCAAGACATGTAGACCTCCAATTGGAATTTTTTCTCACGAACCGTAAGACATAGAAAAAATCTGAGAACTTGAGAAGAACAAGTAGCAAATTTTATGTAAGAAATGTGCACCGGTTTGACTCTAGGACCGGAATTGACGCCAATATATCCGATTAAAGGATGTTTAAATGATGAACAAATATTACAAAAAATTATAGTTTTTTCCATTTTCCGGCCAAACGGTGCATTTTCTCATAGGGGTATGTATATCTTTTTTGAATCAGTACGTCAGGCTTAATCGAAATAAATTAAGTTTGGAACGAAATACAAAGTTTTTATTTTCACGAAATTTGCAAGACATGTAGACCTCCAATTGGAATTTTTTCTCACGAACCGTAAGACTTAGAAAAAATCTGAGAACTTGAGAAAAACAAGTAGCAAATTTTATGTAGGAAAAGTGCACCGGTTTGACTCTAGGACCGAAATTGACACCAATATGCCCGATTATTGAATTTTGAAAAAAATCCAAGGGTACCCCCTTTAAACATTTTTGGGCAAATTCCAATTTTAGGAAATTGTTTTTTTAATGTTAATATATACACTATGTCTAACTTATTCCAAATATGTGTTTTTTTTCTATCACCTACCCACAGTTTGGCAAAAATAATGGAAAAATCGAATTAAAAATTTTCAGTTTTTTCCATTTTCCGGCCAAACGGTGCATTTTCTCATAGGGGTATGTATATCTTTTTTGAATCAGTACGTCAGGCTTAATCGAAATAAATTAAGTTTGGAACGAAATACAAAGTTTTTATTTTCACGAAATTTGCAAGACATGTAGACCTCCAATTGGAATTTTTTCTCACGAACCGTAAGACTTAGAAAAAATCTGAGAACTTGAGAAGAACAAGTAGCAAATTTTATGTAGGAAAAGTGCACCAGTTTGACTCTAGGACCGAAATTGACACCAATATGCCCAATTATTGAATTTTGAAAAAAATCCAAGGGTACCCCCTTTAATCATTTTTGGGCAAATTCCAATTTTAGGAAATTGTTTTTTTAATGTTAATATATACACTAGGTCTAACTTATTCCAAATATGTGTTTTTTTTCTATCACCTACCCACAGTTTGGCAAAAATAATGGAAAAATCGAATTAAAAATTTTCAGTTTTTTCCATTTTCCGGCCAAACGGTGCATTTTCTCATAAGGGTATGTATATCTTTTTTGAATCAGTACGTCAGGCTTAATCGAAATAAATTAAATTTGGAACGAAATACAAAGTTTTTATTTTCACGAAATTTGCAAGACATGTAGACCTCCAATTGGAATTTTTTCTCACGAACCGTAAGACATAGAAAAAATCTGAGAACTTGAGAAGAACAAGTAGCAAATTTTATGTAAGAAATGTGCACCGGTTTGACTCTAGGACCGGAATTGACGCCAATATATCCGATTAAAGGATGTTTAAATGATGAACAAATATTACAAAAAATTATAGTTTTTTCCATTTTCCGGCCAAACGGTGCATTTTCTCATAGGGGTATGTATATCTTTTTTGAATCAGTACGTCAGGCTTAATCAAAATAAATTAAGTTTGGAACGAAATACAAAGTTTTTATTTTCACGAAATTTGCAAGACATGTAGACCTACAATTGGAATTTTTTCTCACGAACCGTAAGACATAGAAAAAATCTGAGAACTTGAGAAGAACAAGTAGCAAATTTTATGTAAGAAATGTGCACCGGTTTGACTCTAGGACCGGAATTGACGCCAATATGCCCGATTATTGAATTTTGAAAAAAATCCAAGGGTACCCCCTTTAAACATTTTTGGGCAAATTCCAATTTTAGGAAATTGTTTTTTTAATGTTAATATATACACTAGGTCTAACTTATTCCAAATATGTGTTTTTTTTCTATCACCTACCCACAGTTTGGCAAAAATAATGGAAAAATCGAATTAAAAATTTTCAGTTTTTTCCATTTTCCGGCCAAACGGTGCATTTTCTCATAGGGGTATGTATATCTTTTTTGAATCAGTACGTCAGGCTTAATCGAAATAAATTAAGTTTGGAACGAAATACAAAGTTTTTATTTTCACGAAATTTGCAAGACATGTAGACCTCCAATTGGAATTTTTTCTCACGAACCGTAAGACTTAGAAAAAATCTGAGAACTTGAGAAGAACAAGTAGCAAATTTTATGTAGGAAAAGTGCACCAGTTTGACTCTAGGACCGAAATTGACACCAATATGCCCAATTATTGAATTTTGAAAAAAATCCAAGGATACCCCCTTTAATCATTTTTGGGCAAATTCCAATTTTAGGAAATTGTTTTTTTAATGTTAATATATACACTAGGTCTAACTTATTCCAAATATGTGTTTTTTTTCTATCACCTACCCACAGTTTGGCAAAAATAATGGAAAAATCGAATTAAAAATTTTCAGTTTTTTCCATTTTCCGGCCAAACTGTGCATTTTCTCATAAGGGTATGTATATCTTTTTTGAATCAGTGCGTCAGGCTTAATCGAAATAAATTAAATTTGGAACGAAATACAAAGTTTTTATTTTCACGAAATTTGCAAGACATGTAGACCTCCAATTGGAATTTTTTCTCACGAACCGTAAGACTTAGAAAAAATCTGAGAACTTGAGAAGAACAAGTAGCAAATTTTATGTAGGAAAAGTGCACCGGTTTGACTCTAGGACCGAAATTGACACCAATATGCCCGATTATTGAATTTTGAAAAAAATCCAAGGGTACCCCCTTTAAACATTTTTGGGCAAATTCCAATTTTAGGAAATTGTTTTTTTAATGTTAATATATACACTAGGTCTAACTTATTCCAAATATGTGTTTTTTTTCTATCACCTGCCCACAGTTTGGCAAACATAATGGAAAAATCGAATTAAAAATTTTCATTTTTTTCCATTTTCCGGCCAAACGGTGCATTTTCTCATAAGGGTATGTATATCTTTTTTGAATCAGTACGTCAGGCTTAATCGAAATAAATTAAATTTGGAACGAAATACAAAGTTTTTATTTTCACGAAATTTGCAAGACATGTAGACCTCCAATTGGAATTTTTTCTCACGAACCGTAAGACTTAGAAAAAATCTGAGAACTTGAGAAGAACAAGTAGCAAATTTTATGTAAGAAATGTGCACCGGTTTGACTCTAGGACCGGAATTGACGCCAATATATCCGATTAAAGGATGTTTAAATGATGAGCAAATATTACAAAAAATTATAGTTTTTTCCATTTTCCGGCCAAACGGTGCATTTTATCATAGGGGTATGTATATCTTTTTTGAATCAGTACGTCAGGCATAATCGAAATAAATTAAGTTTGGAACGAAATACAAACTTTTTATTTTCACGAAATTTGCAAGACATGTAGACCTCCAATTGGAATTTTTTCTCACGAACCGTAAGACTTAGAAAAAATCTGAGAACTTGAGAAGAACAAGTAGCAAATTTTATGTAGGAAAAGTGCACCGGTTTGACTCTAGGACCGAAATTGACACCAATATGCCCGATTATTGAATTTTGAAAAAAATCCAAGGGTACCCCCTTTAAACATTTTTGGGCAAATTCCAATTTTAGGAAATTGTTTTTTTAATGTTAATATATACACTAGGTCTAACTTATTCCAAATATGTGTTTTTTTTCTATCACCTGCCCACAGTTTGGCAAACATAATGGAAAAATCGAATTAAAAATTTTCATTTTTTTCCATTTTCCGGCCAAACGGTGCATTTTCTCATAAGGGTATGTATATCTTTTTTGAATCAGTACGTCAGGCTTAATCGAAATAAATTAAATTTGGAACGAAATACAAAGTTTTTATTTTCACGAAATTTGCAAGACATGTAGACCTCCAATTGGAATTTTTTCTCACGAACCGTAAGACATAGAAAAAATCTGAGAACTTGGGAAGAACAAGTAGCAAATTTTATGTAAGAAATGTGCACCGGTTTGACTCTAGGACCGGAATTGACGCCAATATATCCGATTAAAGGATGTTTAAATGATGAACAAATATTACAAAAAATTATAGTTTTTTCCATTTTCCGGCCAAACGGTGCATTTTCTCATAAGGGTATGTATATCTTTTTTGAATCAGTACGTCAGGCTTAATCGAAATAAATTAAATTTGGAACGAAATACAAAGTTTTTATTTTCACGAAATTTGCAAGACATGTAGACCTCCAATTGGAATTTTTTCTCACGAACCGTAAGACTTAGAAAAAATCTGAGAACTTGAGAAGAACAAGTAGCAAATTTTATGTAAGAAATGTGCACCGGTTTGACTCTAGGACCGGAATTGACGCCAATATATCCGATTAAAGGATGTTTAAATGATGAACAAATATTACAAAAAATTATAGTTTTTTCCATTTTCCGGCCAAACTGTGCATTTTCTCATAGGGGTATGTATATCTTTTTTGAATCAGTACGTCAGGCTTAATCGAAATAAATTAAGTTTGGAACGAAATACAAAGTTTTTATTTTCACGAAATTTGCAAGACTTGTAGACCTCCAATTGGAATTTTTTCTCACGAACCGTAAGACTTAGAAAAAATCTGAGAACTTAAGAAGAACAAGTAGCAAATTTTATGTAGGAAAAGTGCACCGGTTTGACTCTAGGACCGAAATTGACACCAATATGCCCGATTAATGAATTTTGAAAAAAATCCAAGGGTACCCCCTTTAAACATTTTTGGGCAAATTCCAATTTTAGGAAATTGTTTTTTTAATGTTAATATATACACTAGGTCTAACTTATTCCAAATATGTGTTTTTTTTCTATCACCTACCCACAGTTTGGCAAAAATAATGGAAAAATCGAATTAAAAATTTTCAGTTTTTTCCATTTTTCGGCCAAACGGTGCATTTTCTTATAGGGGTATGTATATCTTTTTGAATCAGTACGTCAGGCTTAATCAAAATAAATTAAAATTGGAACGAAATACAAAGTTTTTATTTTCACGAAATTTGCAAGACATGTAGACCTCCAATTGGAATTTTTTCTCACGAACCGTAAGACATAGAAAAAATCTGAGAACTTGAGAAGAACAAGTAGCAAATTTTATGTAAGAAATGTGCACCGGTTTGACTCTAGGACCGGAATTGACGCCAATATATCCGATTAAAGGATGTTTAATTGATGAACAAATATTACAAAAAATTATAGTTTTTTCCATTTTCCGGCCAAACGGTGCATTTTCTCATAGGGGTATGTATATCTTTTTTGAATCAGTACGTCAGGCTTAATCGAAATAAATTAAGTTTGGAACGAAATACAAAGTTTTTATTTTCACGAAATTTGCAAGACTTGTAGACCTCCAATTGGAATTTTTTCTCACGAACCGTAAGACTTAGAAAAAATCTGAGAACTTGAGAAGAACAAGTAGCAAATTTTATGTAGGAAAAGTGCACCGGTTTGACTCTAGGACCGAAATTGACACCAATATGCCCGATTAATGAATTTTGAAAAAAATCCAAGGGTACCCCCTTTAAACATTTTTGGGCAAATTCCAATTTTAGGAAATTGTTTTTTTAATGTTAATATATACACTAGGTCTAACTTATTCCAAATATGTGTTTTTTTTCTATCACCTACCCACAGTTTGGCAAAAATAATGGAAAAATCGAATTAAAAATTTTCAGTTTTTTCCATTTTCCGTCCAAACGGTGCATTTTCTTATAGGGGTATGTATATCTTTTTGAATCAGTACGTCAGGCTTAATCAAAATAAATTAAAATTGGAACGAAATACAAAGTTTTTATTTTCACGAAATTTGCAAGACATGTAGACCTCCAATTGGAATTTTTTCTCACGAACCGTAAGACATAGAAAAAATCTGAGAACTTGAGAAGAACAAGTAGCAAATTTTATGTAAGAAATGTGCACCGGTTTGACTCTAGGACCGGAATTGACGCCAATATATCCGATTAAAGGATGTTTAAATGATGAACAAATATTACAAAAAATTATAGTTTTTTCCATTTTCCGGCCAAACGGTGCATTTTCTCATAGGGGTATGTATATCTTTTTTGAATCAGTACGTCAGGCTTAATCGAAATAAATTAAGTTTGGAACGAAATACAAAGTTTTTATTTTCACGAAATTTGCAAGACATGTAGACCTCCAATTGGAATTTTTTCTCACGAACCGTAAGACTTAGAAAAAATCTGAGAACTTGAGAAGAACAAGTAGCAAATTTTATGTAGGAAAAGTGCACCGGTTTGACTCTAGGACCGAAATTGACACCAATATGCCCGATTATTGAATTTTGAAAAAAATCCAAGGGTACCCCCTTTAAACATTTTTGGGCAAATTCCAATTTTAGGAAATTGTTTTTTTAAAGTTAATATATACACTAGGTCTAACTTATTATAAATATGTGTTTTTTTTCTATCACCTACCCACAGTTTGGCAAAAATAATGGAAAAATCGAATTAAAAATTTTCAGTTTTTTCCATTTTCCGGCCAAACGGTGCATTTTCTCATAGGGGTATGTATATCTTTTTGAATCAGTACGTCAGGCTTAATCAAAATAAATTAAAATTGGAACGAAATACAAAGTTTTTATTTTCACGAAATTTGCAAGACATGTAGACCTCCAATTGGAATTTTTTCTCACGAACCGTAAGACATAGAAAAAATCTGAGGACTTGAGAAGAACAAGTAGCAAATTTTATGTAAGAAATGTGCACCGGTTTGACTCTAGGACCGGAATTGACGCCAATATATCCGATTAAAGGATGTTTAAATGATGAACAAATATTACAAAAAATTATAGTTTTTTCCATTTTCCGGCCAAACGGTGCATTTTCTCATAGGGGTATGTATATCTTTTTTGAATCAGTACGTCAGGCTTAATCGAAATAAATTAAGTTTGGAACGAAATACAAAGTTTTTATTTTCACGAAATTTGCAAGACATGTAGACCTCCAATTGGAATTTTTTCTCACGAACCGTAAGACATAGAAAAAATCTGAGGACTTGAGAAGAACAAGTAGCAAATTTTATGTAAGAAATGTGCACCGGTTTGACTCTAGGACCGGAATTGACGCCAATATATCCGATTAAAGGATGTTTAAATGATGAACAAATATTACAAAAAATTATAGTTTTTTCCATTTTCCGGCCAAACGGTGCATTTTCTCATAGGGGTATGTATATCTTTTTTGAATCAGTACGTCAGGCTTAATCGAAATAAATTAAGTTTGGAACGAAATACAAAGTTTTTATTTTCACGAAATTTGCAAGACTTGTAGACCTCCAATTGGAATTTTTTCTCACGAACCGTAAGACTTAGAAAAAATCTGAGAACTTGAGAAGAACAAGTAGCAAATTTTATGTAGGAAAAGTGCACCGGTTTGACTCTAGGACCGAAATTGACACCAATATGCCCGATTAATGAATTTTGAAAAAAATCCAAGGGTACCCCCTTTAAACATTTTTGGGCAAATTCCAATTTTAGGAAATTGTTTTTTTAATGTTAATATATACACTAGGTCTAACTTATTCCAAATATGTGTTTTTTTTCTATCACCTACCCACAGTTTGGCAAAAATAATGGAAAAATCGAATTAAAAATTTTCAGTTTTTTCCATTTTCCGTCCAAACGGTGCATTTTCTTATAGGGGTATGTATATCTTTTTGAATCAGTACGTCAGGCTTAATCAAAATAAATTAAAATTGGAACGAAATACAAAGTTTTTATTTTCACGAAATTTGCAAGACATGTAGACCTCCAATTGGAATTTTTTCTCACGAACCGTAAGACATAGAAAAAATCTGAGAACTTGAGAAGAACAAGTAGCAAATTTTATGTAAGAAATGTGCACCGGTTTGACTCTAGGACCGGAATTGACGCCAATATATCCGATTAAAGGATGTTTAAATGATGAACAAATATTACAAAAAATTATAGTTTTTTCCATTTTCCGGCCAAACGGTGCATTTTCTCATAGGGGTATGTATATCTTTTTTGAATCAGTACGTCAGGCTTAATCGAAATAAATTAAGGTTGGAACGAAATACAAAGTTTTTATTTTCACGAAATTTGCAAGACATGTAGACCTCCAATTGGAATTTTTTCTCACGAACCGTAAGACTTAGAAAAAATCTGAGAACTTGAGAAGAACAAGTAGCAAATTTTATGTAGGAAAAGTGCACCGGTTTGACTCTAGGACCGAAATTGACACCAATATGCCCGATTATTGAATTTTGAAAAAAATCCAAGGGTACCCCCTTTAAACATTTTTGGGCAAATTCCAATTTTAGGAAATTGTTTTTTTTAAGTTAATATATACACTAGGTCTAACTTATTATAAATATGTGTTTTTTTTCTATCACCTACCCACAGTTTGGCAAAAATAATGGAAAAATCGAATTAAAAATTTTCAGTTTTTTCCATTTTCCGGCCAAACGGTGCATTTTCTCATAGGGGTATGTATATCTTTTTGAATCAGTACGTCAGGCTTAATCAAAATAAATTAAAATTGGAACGAAATACAAAGTTTTTATTTTCACGAAATTTGCAAGACATGTAGACCTCCAATTGGAATTTTTTCTCACGAACCGTAAGACATAGAAAAAATCTGAGGACTTGAGAAGAACAAGTAGCAAATTTTATGTAAGAAATGTGCACCGGTTTGACTCTAGGACCGGAATTGACGCCAATATATCCGATTAAAGGATGTTTAAATGATGAACAAATATTACAAAAAATTATAGTTTTTTCCATTTTCCGGCCAAACGGTGCATTTTCTCATAGGGGTATGTATATCTTTTTTGAATCAGTACGTCAGGCTTAATCGAAATAAATTAAGTTTGGAACGAAATACAAAGTTTTTATTTTCACGAAATTTGCAAGACATGTAGACCTCCAATTGGAATTTTTTCTCACGAACCGTAAGACATAGAAAAAATCTGAGGACTTGAGAAGAACAAGTAGCAAATTTTATGTAAGAAATGTGCACCGGTTTGACTCTAGGACCGGAATTGACGCCAATATATCCGATTAAAGGATGTTTAAATGATGAACAAATATTACAAAAAATTATAGTTTTTTCCATTTTCCGGCCAAACGGTGCATTTTCTCATAGGGGTATGTATATCTTTTTTGAATCAGTACGTCAGGCTTAATCGAAATAAATTAAGCTTGGAACGAAATACAAAGTTTTTATTTTCACGAAATTTGCAAGACATGTAGACCTCCAATTGGAATTTTTCTCACGAACCGTAAGACTTAGAAAAAATCTGAGAACTTGAGAAGAACAAGTAGCAAATTTTATGTAGGAAAAGTGCACCGGTTTGACTCTAGGACCGAAATTGACACCAATATGCCCGATTATTGAATTTTGAAAAAAATCCAAGGGTACCCCGTTTAAACATTTTTGGGCAAATTACAATTTTAGGAAATTGTTTTTTTAATGTTAATATATACACTAGGTCTAACTTATTCCAAATATGTGTTTTTTTTCTATCACCTACCCACAGTTTGGCAAAAATAATGGAAAAATCGAATTAAAAATTTTCAGTTTTTTCCATTTTCCGGCCAAACGGTGCATTTTCTCATAAGGGTATGTATATCTTTTTTAAATCAGTACGTCAGGCTTAACCGAAATAAATTAAATTTGGAACGAAATACAAAGTTTTTATTTTCACGAAATTTGCAAGACATGTAGACCTCCAATTGGAATTTTTTCTCACGAACCGTAAGACATAGAAAAAATCTGAGAACTTGAGAAGAACAAGTAGCAAATTTTATGTAAGAAATGTGCACCGGTTTGACTCTAGGACCGGAATTGACGCCAATATATCCGATTAAAGGATGTTTAAATGATGAACAAATATTACAAAAAATTATAGTTTTTTCCATTTTCCGGCCAAACGGTGCATTTTCTCATAGGGGTATGTATATCTTTTTTGAATTAGTACGTCAGGCCTAATCGAAATAAATTAAGTTTGGAACGAAATACAAAGTTTTTATTTTCACGAAATTTGCAAGACATGTAGACCTCCAATTGGAATTTTTTCTCACGAACCGTAAGACATAGAAAAAATCTGAGGACTTGAGAAGAACAAGTAGCAAATTTTATGTAAGAAATGTGCACCGGTTTGACTCTAGGACCGGAATTGACGCCAATATATCCGATTAAAGGATGTTTAAATGATGAACAAATATTACAAAAAATTATAGTTTTTTCCATTTTCCGGCCAAACGGTGCATTTTCTCATAGGGGTATGTATATCTTTTTTGAATCAGTACGTCAGGCTTAATCGAAATAAATTAAGTTTGGAACGAAATACAAAGTTTTTATTTTCACGAAATTTGCAAGACATGTAGACCTCCAATTGGAATTTTTTCTCACGAACCGTAAGACATAGAAAAAATCTGAGGACTTGAGAAGAACAAGTAGCAAATTTTATGTAAGAAATGTGCACCGGTTTGACTCTAGGACCGGAATTGACGCCAATATATCCGATTAAAGGATGTTTAAATGATGAACAAATATTACAAAAAATTATAGTTTTTTCCATTTTCCGGCCAAACGGTGCATTTTCTCATAGGGGTATGTATATCTTTTTTGAATCAGTACGTCAGGCTTAATCGAAATAAATTAAGCTTGGAACGAAATACAAAGTTTTTATTTTCACGAAATTTGCAAGACATGTAGACCTCCAATTGGAATTTTTTCTCACGAACCGTAAGACTTAGAAAAAATCTGAGAACTTGAGAAGAACAAGTAGCAAATTTTATGTAGGAAAAGTGCACCGGTTTGACTCTAGGACCGAAATTGACACCAATATGCCCGATTATTGAATTTTGAAAAAAATCCAAGGGTACCCCGTTTAAACATTTTTGGGCAAATTACAATTTTAGGAAATTGTTTTTTTAATGTTAATATATACACTAGGTCTAACTTATTCCAAATATGTGTTTTTTTTCTATCACCTACCCACAGTTTGGCAAAAATAATGGAAAAATCGAATTAAAAATTTTCAGTTTTTTCCATTTTCCGGCCAAACGGTGCATTTTCTCATAAGGGTATGTATATCTTTTTTAAATCAGTACGTCAGGCTTAACCGAAATAAATTAAATTTGGAACGAAATACAAAGTTTCTATTTTCACGAAATTTGCAAGACATGTAGACCTCCAATTGGAATTTTTTCTCACGAACCGTAAGACATAGAAAAAATCTGAGAACTTGAGAAGAACAAGTAGCAAATTTTATGTAAGAAATGTGCACCGGTTTGACTCTAGGACCGGAATTGACGCCAATATATCCGATTAAAGGATGTTTAAATGATGAACAAATATTACAAAAAATTATAGTTTTTTCCATTTTCCGGCCAAACGGTGCATTTTCTCATAGGGGTATGTATATCTTTTTTGAATTAGTACGTCAGGCCTAATCGAAATAAATTAAGTTTGGAACGAAATACAAAGTTTTTATTTTCACGAAATTTGCAAGACATGTAGACCTCCAATTGGAATTTTTTCTCACGAACCGTAAGACATAGGAAAAATCTGAGAACTTGAGAAGAACAAGTAGCAAATTTTATGTAAGAAATGTGCACCGGTTTGACTCTAGGACCGGAATTGACGCCAATATATCCGATTAAAGGATGTTTAAATGATGAACAAATATTACAAAAAATTATAGTTTTTTCCATTTTCCGGCCAAACGGTGCATTTTCTCATAGGGGTATGTATATCTTTTTTGAATCAGTACGTCAGGCTTAATCGAAATAAATTAAGTTTGGAACGAAATACAAAGTTTTTATTTTCACGAAATTTGCAAGACATGTAGACCTCCAATTGGAATTTTTTCTCACGAACCGTAAGACTTAGAAAAAATCTGAGAACTTGAGAAGAACAAGTAGCAAATTTTATGTAGGAAAAGTGCACCGGTTTGACTCTAGGACCGAAATTGACACCAATATGCCCGATTATTGAATTTTGAAAAAAATCCAAGGGTACCCCCTTTAAACATTTTTGGGCAAATTCCAATTTTAGGAAATTGTTTTTTTAATGTTAATATATGCACTAGGTCTAACTTATTCCAAATATGTGTTTTTTTTCTATCACCTACCCACAGTTTGGCAAAAATAATGGAAAAATCGAATTAAAAATTTTCAGTTTTTTCCATTTTCCGGCCAAACAGTGCATTTTCTCATAAGGGTATGTATATCTTTTTTAAATCAGTACGTCAGGCTTAACCGAAATAAATTAAATTTGGAACGAAATACAAAGTTTTTATTTTCACGAAATTTGCAAGACATGTAGACCTCCAATTGGAATTTTTTCTCACGAACCGTAAGACATAGAAAAAATCTGAGAACTTGAGAAGAACAAGTAGCAAATTTTATGTAAGAAATGTGCACCGGTTTGACTCTAGGACCGGAATTGACGCCAATATATCCGATTAAAGGATGTTTAAATGATGAACAAATATTACAAAAAATTATAGTTTTTTCCATTTTCCGGCCAAACGGTGCATTTTCTCATAGGGGTATGTATATCTTTTTTGAATCAGTACGTCAGGCCTAATCGAAATAAATTAAGTTTGGAACGAAATACAAAGTTTTTATTTTCACGAAATTTGCAAGACATGTAGACCTCCAATTGGAATTTTTTCTCACGAACCGTAAGACATAGAAAAAATCTGATAACTTGAGAAGAACAAGTAGCAAATTTTATGTAAGAAATGTGCACCGGTTTGACTCTAGGACCGGAATTGACGCCAATATATCCGATTAAAGGATGTTTAAATGATGAACAAATATTACAAAAAATTATAGTTTTTTCCATTTTCCGGCCAAACGGTGCATTTTCTCATAGGGGTATGTATATCTGTTTTGAATCAGTACGTCAGGCTTAATCGAAATAAATTAAGTTTGGAACGAAATACAAAGTTTTTATTTTCACGAAATTTGCAAGACATGTAGACCTCCAATTGGAATTTTTTCTCACGAACCGTAAGACTTAGAAAAAATCTGAGAACTTGAGAAGAACAAGTAGCAAATTTTATGTAGGAAAAGTGCACCGGTTTGACTCTAGGACCGAAATTGACACCAATATGCCCGATTATTGAATTTTGAAAAAAATCCAAGGGTACCCCGTTTAAACATTTTTGGGCAAATTACAATTTTAGGAAATTGTTTTTTTAATGTTAATATATACACTAGGTCTAACTTATTCCAAATATGTGTTTTTTTTCTATCACCTACCCACAGTTTGGCAAAAATAATGGAAAAATCGAATTAAAAATTTTCAGTTTTTTCCATTTTCCGGCCAAACGGTGCATTTTCTCATAAGGGTATGTATATCTTTTTTAAATCAGTACGTCAGGCTTAACCGAAATAAATTAAATTTGGAACGAAATACAAAGTTTTTATTTTCACGAAATTTGCAAGACATGTAGACCTCCAATTGGAATTTTTTCTCACGAACCGTAAGACATAGAAAAAATCTGAGAACTTGAGAAGAACAAGTAGCAAATTTTATGTAAGAAATGTGCACCGGTTTGACTCTAGGACCGGAATTGACGCCAATATATCCGATTAAAGGATGTTTAAATGATGAACAAATATTACAAAAAATTATAGTTTTTTCCATTTTCCGGCCAAACGGTGCATTTTCTCATAGAGGTATGTATATCTTTTTTGAATAAGTACGTCAGGCCTAATCGAAATAAATTAAGTTTGGAACGAAATACAAAGTTTTTATTTTCACGAAATTTGCAAGACATGTAGACCTCCAATTGGAATTTTTTCTCACGAACCGTAAGACATAGAAAAAATCTGAGAACTTGAGAAGAACAAGTAGCAAATTTTATGTAAGAAATGTGCACCGGTTTGACTCTAGGACCGGAATTGACGCCAATATATCCGATTAAAGGATGTTTAAATGATGAACAAATATTACAAAAAATTATAGTTTTTTCCATTTTCCGGCCAAACGGTGCATTTTCTCATAGGGGTATGTATATCTTTTTTGAATCAGTACGTCAGGCTTAATCGAAATAAATTAAGTTTGGAACGAAATACAAAGTTTTTATTTTCACGAAATTTGCAAGACATGTAGACCTCCAATTGGAATTTTTTCTCACGAACCGTAAGACTTAGAAAAAATCTGAGAACTTGAGAAGAACAAGTAGCAAATTTTATGTAGGAAAAGTGCACCGGTTTGACTCTAGGACCGAAATTGACACCAATATGCCCGATTATTGAATTTTGAAAAAAATCCAAGGGTACCCCCTTTAAACATTTTTGGGCAAATTCCAATTTTAGGAAATTGTTTTTTTAATGTTAATATATGCACTAGGTCTAACTTATTCCAAATATGTGTTTTTTTTCTATCACCTACCCACAGTTTGGCAAAAATAATGGAAAAATCGAATTAAAAATTTTCAGTTTTTTCCATTTTCCGGCCAAACAGTGCATTTTCTCATAAGGGTATGTATATCTTTTTTAAATCAGTACGTCAGGCTTAACCGAAATAAATTAAATTTGGAACGAAATACAAAGTTTTTATTTTCACGAAATTTGCAAGACATGTAGACCTCCAATTGGAATTTTTTCTCACGAACCGTAAGACATAGAAAAAATCTGAGAACTTGAGAAGAACAAGTAGCAAATTTTATGTAAGAAATGTGCACCGGTTTGACTCTAGGACCGGAATTGACGCCAATATATCCGATTAAAGGATGTTTAAATGATGAACAAATATTACAAAAAATTATAGTTTTTTCCATTTTCCGGCCAAACGGTGCATTTTCTCATAGGGGTATGTATATCTTTTTTGAATCAGTACGTCAGGCCTAATCGAAATAAATTAAGTTTGGAACGAAATACAAAGTTTTTATTTTCACGAAATTTGCAAGACATGTAGACCTCCAATTGGAATTTTTTCTCACGAACCGTAAGACATAGAAAAAATCTGATAACTTGAGAAGAACAAGTAGCAAATTTTATGTAAGAAATGTGCACCGGTTTGACTCTAGGACCGGAATTGACGCCAATATATCCGATTAAAGGATGTTTAAATGATGAACAAATATTACAAAAAATTATAGTTTTTTCCATTTTCCGGCCAAACGGTGCATTTTCTCATAGGGGTATGTATATCTGTTTTGAATCAGTACGTCAGGCTTAATCGAAATAAATTAAGTTTGGAACGAAATACAAAGTTTTTATTTTCACGAAATTTGCAAGACATGTAGACCTCCAATTGGAATTTTTTCTCACGAACCGTAAGACTTAGAAAAAATCTGAGAACTTGAGAAGAACAAGTAGCAAATTTTATGTAGGAAAAGTGCACCGGTTTGACTCTAGGACCGAAATTGACACCAATATGCCCGATTATTGAATTTTGAAAAAAATCCAAGGGTACCCCCTTTAAACATTTTTGGGCAAATTCCAATTTTAGGAAATTGTTTTTTTAATGTTAATATATACACTAGGTCTAACTTATTCCAAATATGTGTTTTTTTTCTATCACCTACCCACAGTTTGGCAAAAATAATGGAAAAATCGAATTAAAAATTTTCAGTTTTTTCCATTTTCCGGCCAAACGGTGCATTTTCTCATAAGGGTATGTATATCTTTTTTAAATCAGTACGTCAGGCTTAACCGAAATAAATTAAATTTGGAACGAAATACAAAGTTTTTATTTTCTCGAAATTTGCAAGACATGTAGACCTCCAATTGGAATTTTTTCTCACGAACCGTAAGACATAGAAAAAATCTGAGAACTTGAGAAGAACAAGTAGCAAATTTTATGTAAGAAATGTGCACCGGTTTGACTCTAGGACCGGAATTGACGCCAATATATCCGATTAAAGGATGTTTAAATGATGAACAAATATTACAAAAAATTATAGTTTTTTCCATTTTCCGGCCAAACGGTGCATTTTCTCATAGGGGTATGTATATCTTTTTTGAATCAGTACGTCAGGCTTAATCGAAATAAATTAAGTTTGGAACGAAATACAAAGTTTTTATTTTCACGAAATTTGCAAGACATGTAGACCTCCAATTGGAATTTTTTCTCACGAACCGTAAGACTTAGAAAAAATCTGAGAACTTGAGAAGAACAAGTAGCAAATTTTATGTAGGAAAAGTGCACCGGTTTGACTCTAGGACCGAAATTGACACCAATATGCCCGATTATTGAATTTTGAAAAAAATCCAAGGGTACCCCCTTTAAACATTTTTGGGCAAATTCCAATTTTAGGAAATTGTTTTTTTAATGTTAATATATACACTAGGTCTAACTTATTCCAAATATGTGTTTTTTTTCTATCACCTACCCACAGTTTGGCAAAAATAATGGAAAAATCGAATTAAAAATTTTCAGTTTTTTCCATTTTCCGGCCAAACGGTGCATTTTCTCATAAGGGTGTGTATATCTTTTTTAAATCAGTACGTCAGGCTTAATCGAAATAAATTAAATTTGGAACGAAATACAAAGTTTTTATTTTCACGAAATTTGCAAGACATGTAGACCTCCAATTGGAATTTTTTCTCACGAACCGTAAGACATAGAAAAAATCTGAGAACTTGAGAAGAACAAGTAGCAAATTTTATGTAAGAAATGTGCACCGGTTTGACTCTAGGACCGGAATTGACGCCAATATATCCGATTAAAGGATGTTTAAATGATGAACAAATATTACAAAAAATTATAGTTTTTTCCATTTTCCGGCCAAACGGTGCATTTTCTCATAGGAGTATGTATATCTTTTTTGAATCAGTACGTCAGGCTTAATCGAAATAAATTAAGTTTGGAACGAAATACAAAGTTTTTATTTTCACGAAATTTGCAAGACATGTAGACCTCCAATTGGAATTTTTTCTCACGAACCGTAAGACTTAGAAAAAATCTGAGAACTTGAGAAGAACAAGTAGCAAATTTTATGTAGGAAAAGTGCACCGGTTTGACTCTAGGACCGAAATTGACACCAATATGCCCGATTATTGAATTTTGAAAAAAATCCAAGGGTACCCCCTTTAAACATTTTTGGGCAAATTCCAATTTTAGGAAATTGTTTTTTTAATGTTAATATATACACTAGGTCTAACTTATTCCAAATATGTGTTTTTTTTCTATCACCCACCCACAGTTTGGCAAAAATAATGGAAAAATCGAATTAAAAATTTTCAGTTTTTTCCATTTTCCGGCCAAACGGTGCATTTTCTCATAAGGGTATGTATATCTTTTTTAAATCAGTAAGTGAGGCTTAATCGAAATAAATTAAATTTGGAACGAAATACACAGTTTTTATTTTCACGAAATTTGCAAGACATGTAGACCTCCAATTGGAATTTTTTCTCACGAACCGTAAGACATAGAAAAAATCTGAGAACTTGAGAAGAACAAGTAGCAAATTTTATGTAAGAAATGTGCACCGGTTTGACTTTAGGACCGGAATTGACGCCAATATATCCGATTAAAGGATGTTTAAATGATGAACAAATATTACAAAAAATTATAGTTTTTTCCATTTTCTGGCCAAACGGTGCATTTTCTCATAGGGGTATGTATATCTTTTTTGAATCAGTACGTCAGGCTTAATCGAAATAAATTAAGTTTGGAACGAAATACAAAGTTTTTATTTTCACGAAATTTGCAAGACATGTAGACCTCCAATTGGATTTTTTTCTCACGAACCGTAAGACTTAGAAAAAATCTGAGAACTTGAGAAGAACAAGTAGCAAATTTTATGTAGGAAAAGTGCACCGGTTTGACTCTAGGACCGAAATTGACACCAATATGCCCGATTATTGAATTTTGAAAAAAATCCAAGGGTACCCCCTTTAAACATTTTTGGGCAAATTCCAATTTTAGGAAATTGTTTTTTTAATGTTAATATATACACTAGGTCTAACTTATTCCAAATATGTGTTTTTTTTCTATCACCTACCCACAGTTTGGCAAAAATAATGGAAAAATCGAATTAAAAATTTTCAGTTTTTTCCATTTTTCGGCCAAACGGTGCATTTTCTCATAAGGGTATGTATATCTTTTTTAAATCAGTACGTCAGGCTTAATCGAAATAAATTAAATTTGGAACGAAATACACAGTTTTTATTTTCACGAAATTTGCAAGACATGTAGACCTCCAATTGGAATTTTTTCTCACGAACCGTAAGACATAGAAAAAATCTGAGAACTTGAGAAGAACAAGTAGCAAATTTTATGTAAGAAATGTGCACCGGTTTGACTTTAGGACCGGAATTGACGCCAATATATCCGATTAAAGGATGTTTAAATGATGAACAAATATTACAAAAAATTATAGTTTTTTCCATTTTCTGGCCAAACGGTGCATTTTCTCATAGGGGTATGTATATCTTTTTTGAATCAGTACGTCAGGCTTAATCGAAATAAATTAAGTTTTTAACGAAATACAAAGTTTTTATTTTCACGAAATTTGCAAGACATGTAGACCTCCAATTGGAATTTTTTCTCACGAACCGTAAGACTTAGAAAAAATCAGAGAACTTGAGAAGAACAAGTAGCAAATTTTATGTAGGAAAAGTGCACCGGTTTGACTCTAGGACCGAAATTGACACCAATATGCCCGATTATTGAATTTTGAAAAAAATCCAAGGGTACCCCCTTTAAACATTTTTGGGCAAATTCCAATTTTAGGAAATTGTTTTTTTAATGTTAATATATACACTAGGTCTAACTTATTCCAAATATGTGTTTTTTTTCTATCACCCACCCACAGTTTGGCAAAAATAATGGAAAAATCGAATTAAAAATTTTCAGTTTTTTCCATTTTCCGGCCAAACGGTGCATTTTCTCATAAGGGTATGTATATCTTTTTTAAATCAGTACGTCAGGCTTAATCGAAATAAATTAAATTTGGAACGAAATACACAGTTTTTATTTTCACGAAATTTGCAAGACATGTAGACCTCCAATTGGAATTTTTTCTCACGAACCGTAAGACATAGAAAAAATCTGAGAACTTGAGAAGAACAAGTAGCAAATTTTATGTAAGAAATGTGCACCGGTTTGACTTTAGGACCGGAATTGACGCCAATATATCCCATTAAAGGATGTTTAAATGATGAACAAATATTACAAAAAATTATAGTTTTTTCCATTTTCTGGCCAAACGGTGCATTTTCTCATAGGGGTATGTATATCTTTTTTGAATCAGTACGTCAGGCTTAATCGAAATAAATTAAGTTTGGAATGAAATACAAAGTTTTTATTTTCACGAAATTTGCAAGACATGTAGACCTCCAATTGGAATTTTTTCTCACGAACCGTAAGACTTAGAAAAAATCTGAGAACTTGAGAAGAACAAGTAGCAAATTTTATGTAGGAAAAGTGCACCGGTTTGACTCTAGGACCGAAATTGACACCAATATGCCCGATTATTGAATTTTGAAAAAAATCCAAGGGTACCCCCTTTAAACATTTTTGGGCAAATTCCAATTTTAGGAAATTGTTTTTTTAATGTTAATATATACACTAGGTCTAACTTATTCCAAATATGTGTTTTTTTTCTATCACCTACCCACAGTTTGGCAAAAATAATGGAAAAATCGAATTAAAAATTTTCAGTTTTTTCCATTTTCCGGCCAAACGGTGCATTTTCTCATAAGGGTAAGTATATCTTTTTTTAATCAGTACGTCAGGCTTAATCGAAATAAATTAAATTTGGAACGAAATACAAAGTTTTTATTTTCACGAAATTTGCAAGACATGTAGACCTCCAATTGGAATTTTTTCTCACGAACCGTAAGACATAGAAAAAATCTGAGAACTTGAGAAGAACAAGTAGCAAATTTTATGTAAGAAATGTGCACCGGTTTGACTCTAGGACCGGAATTGACGCCAATATATCCGATTAAAGGATGTTTAAATGATGAACAAATATTACAAAAAATTATAGTTTTTTCCATTTTCCGGCCAAACGGTGCATTTTCTCATAGGGGTATGTATATCTTTTTTGAATCAGTACGTCAGGCCTAATCGAAATAAATTAAGTTTGGAACGAAATACAAAGTTTTTATTTTCACGAAATTTGCAAGACATGTAGACCTCCAATTGGAATTTTTTCTCACGAACCGTAAGACATAGAAAAAATCTGATAACTTGAGAAGAACAAGTAGCAAATTTTATGTAAGAAATGTGCACCGGTTTGACTCTAGGACCGGAATTGACGCCAATATATCCGATTAAAGGATGTTTAAATGATGAACAAATATTACAAAAAATTATAGTTTTTTCCATTTTCCGGCCAAACGGTGCATTTTCTCATAGGGGTATGTATATCTGTTTTGAATCAGTACGTCAGGCTTAATCGAAATAAATTAAGTTTGGAACGAAATACAAAGTTTTTATTTCACGAAATTTGCAAGACATGTAGACCTCCAATTGAATTTTTTCTCACGAACCGTAAGACTTAGAAAAAATCTGAGAACTTGAGAAGAACAAGTAGCAAATTTTATGTAGGAAAAGTGCACCGGTTTGACTCTAGGACCGAAATTGACACCAATATGCCCGATTATTGAATTTTGAAAAAAATCCAAGGGTACCCCCTTTAAACATTTTTGGGCAAATTCCAATTTTAGGAAATTGTTTTTTTAATGTTAATATATACACTAGGTCTAACTTATTCCAAATATGTGTTTTTTTTCTATCACCTACCCACAGTTTGGCAAAAATAATGGAAAAATCGAATTAAAAATTTTCAGTTTTTTCCATTTTCCGGCCAAACGGTGCATTTTCTCATAAGGGTATGTATATCTTTTTTAAATCAGTACGTCAGGCTTAACCGAAATAAATTAAATTTGGAACGAAATACAAAGTTTTTATTTTCTCGAAATTTGCAAGACATGTAGACCTCCAATTGGAATTTTTTCTCACGAACCGTAAGACATAGAAAAAATCTGAGAACTTGAGAAGAACAAGTAGCAAATTTTATGTAAGAAATGTGCACCGGTTTGACTCTAGGACCGGAATTGACGCCAATATATCCGATTAAAGGATGTTTAAATGATGAACAAATATTACAAAAAATTATAGTTTTTTCCATTTTCCGGCCAAACGGTGCATTTTCTCATAGGGGTATGTATATCTTTTTTGAATCAGTACGTCAGGCTTAATCGAAATAAATTAAGTTTGGAACGAAATACAAAGTTTTTATTTTCACGAAATTTGCAAGACATGTAGACCTCCAATTGGAATTTTTTCTCACGAACCGTAAGACTTAGAAAAAATCTGAGAACTTGAGAAGAACAAGTAGCAAATTTTATGTAGGAAAAGTGCACCGGTTTGACTCTAGGACCGAAATTGACACCAATATGCCCGATTATTGAATTTTGAAAAAAATCCAAGGGTACCCCCTTTAAACATTTTTGGGCAAATTCCAATTTTAGGAAATTGTTTTTTTAATGTTAATATATACACTAGGTCTAACTTATTCCAAATATGTGTTTTTTTTCTATCACCTACCCACAGTTTGGCAAAAATAATGGAAAAATCGAATTAAAAATTTTCAGTTTTTTCCATTTTCCGGCCAAACGGTGCATTTTCTCATAAGGGTGTGTATATCTTTTTTAAATCAGTACGTCAGGCTTAATCGAAATAAATTAAATTTGGAACGAAATACAAAGTTTTTATTTTCACGAAATTTGCAAGACATGTAGACCTCCAATTGGAATTTTTTCTCACGAACCGTAAGACATAGAAAAAATCTGAGAACTTGAGAAGAACAAGTAGCAAATTTTATGTAAGAAATGTGCACCGGTTTGACTCTAGGACCGGAATTGACGCCAATATATCCGATTAAAGGATGTTTAAATGATGAACAAATATTACAAAAAATTATAGTTTTTTCCATTTTCCGGCCAAACGGTGCATTTTCTCATAGGAGTATGTATATCTTTTTTGAATCAGTACGTCAGGCTTAATCGAAATAAATTAAGTTTGGAACGAAATACAAAGTTTTTATTTTCACGAAATTTGCAAGACATGTAGACCTCCAATTGGAATTTTTTCTCACGAACCGTAAGACTTAGAAAAAATCTGAGAACTTGAGAAGAACAAGTAGCAAATTTTATGTAGGAAAAGTGCACCGGTTTGACTCTAGGACCGAAATTGACACCAATATGCCCGATTATTGAATTTTGAAAAAAATCCAAGGGTACCCCCTTTAAACATTTTTGGGCAAATTCCAATTTTAGGAAATTGTTTTTTTAATGTTAATATAAACACTAGGTCTAACTTATTCCAAATATGTGTTTTTTTTCTATCACCCACCCACAGTTTGGCAAAAATAATGGAAAAATCGAATTAAAAATTTTCAGTTTTTTCCATTTTCCGGCCAAACGGTGCATTTTCTCATAAGGGTATGTATATCTTTTTTAAATCAGTAAGTGAGGCTTAATCGAAATAAATTAAATTTGGAACGAAATACACAGTTTTTATTTTCACGAAATTTGCAAGACATGTAGACCTCCAATTGGAATTTTTTCTCACGAACCGTAAGACATAGAAAAAATCTGAGAACTTGAGAAGAACAAGTAGCAAATTTTATGTAAGAAATGTGCACCGGTTTGACTTTAGGACCGGAATTGACGCCAATATATCCGATTAAAGGATGTTTAAATGATGAACAAATATTACAAAAAATTATAGTTTTTTCCATTTTCTGGCCAAACGGTGCATTTTCTCATAGGGGTATGTATATCTTTTTTGAATCAGTACGTCAGGCTTAATCGAAATAAATTAAGTTTGGAACGAAATACAAAGTTTTTATTTTCACGAAATTTGCAAGACATGTAGACCTCCAATTGGATTTTTTTCTCACGAACCGTAAGACTTAGAAAAAATCTGAGAACTTGAGAAGAACAAGTAGCAAATTTTATGTAGGAAAAGTGCACCGGTTTGACTCTAGGACCGAAATTGACACCAATATGCCCGATTATTGAATTTTGAAAAAAATCCAAGGGTACCCCCTTTAAACATTTTTGGGCAAATTCCAATTTTAGGAAATTGTTTTTTTAATGTTAATATATACACTAGGTCTAACTTATTCCAAATATGTGTTTTTTTTCTATCACCTACCCACAGTTTGGCAAAAATAATGGAAAAATCGAATTAAAAATTTTCAGTTTTTTCCATTTTTCGGCCAAACGGTGCATTTTCTCATAAGGGTATGTATATCTTTTTTAAATCAGTACGTCAGGCTTAATCGAAATAAATTAAATTTGGAACGAAATACACAGTTTTTATTTTCACGAAATTTGCAAGACATGTAGACCTCCAATTGGAATTTTTTCTCACGAACCGTAAGACATAGAAAAAATCTGAGAACTTGAGAAGAACAAGTAGCAAATTTTATGTAAGAAATGTGCACCGGTTTGACTTTAGGACCGGAATTGACGCCAATATATCCGATTAAAGGATGTTTAAATGATGAACAAATATTACAAAAAATTATAGTTTTTTCCATTTTCTGGCCAAACGGTGCATTTTCTCATAGGGGTATGTATATCTTTTTTGAATCAGTACGTCAGGCTTAATCGAAATAAATTAAGTTTTTAACGAAATACAAAGTTTTTATTTTCACGAAATTTGCAAGACATGTAGACCTCCAATTGGAATTTTTTCTCACGAACCGTAAGACTTAGAAAAAATCAGAGAACTTGAGAAGAACAAGTAGCAAATTTTATGTAGGAAAAGTGCACCGGTTTGACTCTAGGACCGAAATTGACACCAATATGCCCGATTATTGAATTTTGAAAAAAATCCAAGGGTACCCCCTTTAAACATTTTTGGGCAAATTCCAATTTTAGGAAATTGTTTTTTTAATGTTAATATATACACTAGGTCTAACTTATTCCAAATATGTGTTTTTTTTCTATCACCCACCCACAGTTTGGCAAAAATAATGGAAAAATCGAATTAAAAATTTTCAGTTTTTTCCATTTTCCGGCCAAACGGTGCATTTTCTCATAAGGGTATGTATATCTTTTTTAAATCAGTACGTCAGGCTTAATCGAAATAAATTAAATTTGGAACGAAATACACAGTTTTTATTTTCACGAAATTTGCAAGACATGTAGACCTCCAATTGGAATTTTTTCTCACGAACCGTAAGACATAGAAAAAATCTGAGAACTTGAGAAGAACAAGTAGCAAATTTTATGTAAGAAATGTGCACCGGTTTGACTTTAGGACCGGAATTGACGCCAATATATCCCATTAAAGGATGTTTAAATGATGAACAAATATTACAAAAAATTATAGTTTTTTCCATTTTCTGGCCAAACGGTGCATTTTCTCATAGGGGTATGTATATCTTTTTTGAATCAGTACGTCAGGCTTAATCGAAATAAATTAAGTTTGGAATGAAATACAAAGTTTTTATTTTCACGAAATTTGCAAGACATGTAGACCTCCAATTGGAATTTTTTCTCACGAACCGTAAGACTTAGAAAAAATCTGAGAACTTGAGAAGAACAAGTAGCAAATTTTATGTAGGAAAAGTGCACCGGTTTGACTCTAGGACCGAAATTGACACCAATATGCCCGATTATTGAATTTTGAAAAAAATCCAAGGGTACCCCCTTTAAACATTTTTGGGCAAATTCCAATTTTAGGAAATTGTTTTTTTAATGTTAATATATACACTAGGTCTAACTTATTCCAAATATGTGTTTTTTTTCTATCACCTACCCACAGTTTGGCAAAAATAATGGAAAAATCGAATTAAAAATTTTCAGTTTTTTCCATTTTCCGGCCAAACGGTGCATTTTCTCATAAGGGTAAGTATATCTTTTTTTAATCAGTACGTCAGGCTTAATCGAAATAAATTAAATTTGGAACGAAATACAAAGTTTTTATTTTCACGAAATTTGCAAGACATGTAGACCTCCAATTGGAATTTTTTCTCACGAACCGTAAGACATAGAAAAAATCTGAGAACTTGAGAAGAACAAGTAGCAAATTTTATGTAAGAAATGTGCACCGGTTTGACTCTAGGACCGGAATTGACGCCAATATATCCGATTAAAGGATGTTTAAATGATGAACAAATATTACAAAAAATTATAGTTTTTTCCATTTTCCGGCCAAACGGTGCATTTTCTCATAGGGGTATGTATATCTTTTTTGAATCAGTACGTCAGGCTTAATCGAAATAAATTAAGTTTGGAACGAAATACAAAGTTTTTATTTTCACGAAATTTGCAAGACATGTAGACCTCCAATTGGAATTTTTTCTCACGAACCGTAAGACTTAGAAAAAATCTGAGAACTTGAGAAGAACAAGTAGCAAATTTTATGTAGGAAAAGTGCACCGGTTTGACTCTAGGACCGAAATTGACACCAATATGCCCGATTATTGAATTTTGAAAAAAATCCAAGGGTACCCCCTTTAAACATTTTTGGGCAAATTCCAATTTTAGGAAATTGTTTTTTTAATGTTAATATATACACTAGGTCTAACTTATTCCAAATATGTGTTTTTTTTCTATCACCTACCCACAGTTTGGCAAAAATAATGGAAAAATCGAATTAAAAATTTTCAGTTTTTTCCATTTTCCGGCCAAACGGTGCATTTTCTCATAAGGGTATGTATATCTTTTTTGAATCAGTACGTCAGGCTTAATCGAAATATATTAGATTTGTAACGAAATACAAAGTTTTTATTTTCACGAAATTTGCAAGACATGTAGACCTCCAATTGGAATTTTTTCTCACGAACCGTAAGACATAGAAAAAATCTGAGAACTTGAGAAGAACAAGTAGCAAATTTTATGTAAGAAATGTGCACCGGTTTGACTCTAGGACCGGAATTGACGCCAATATATCCGATTAAAGGATGTTTAAATGATGAACAAATATTACAAAAAATTATAGTTTTTTCCATTTTCCGGCCAAACGGTGCATTTTCTCATAGGGGTATGTATATCTTTTTTGAATCAGTACGTCAGGCTTAATCGAAATAAATTAAGTTGTTTGGAACGAAATACAAAGTTTTTATTTTCACGAAATTTGCAAGACATGTAGACCTCCAATTGGAATTTTTTCTCACGAACCGTAAGACTTAGAAAAAATCTGAGAACTTGAGAAGAACAAGTAGCAAATTTTATGTAGGAAAAGTGCACCAGTTTGACTCTAGGACCGAAATTGACACCAATATGCCCAATTATTGAATTTTGAAAAAAATCCAAGGGTACCCCCTTTAATCATTTTTGGGCAAATTCCAATTTTAGGAAATTGTTTTTTTAATGTTAATATATACACTAGGTCTAACTTATTCCAAATATGTGTTTTTTTTCTATCACCTACCCACAGTTTGGCAAAAATAATGGAAAAATCGAATTAAAAATTTTCAGTTTTTTCCATTTTCCGGCCAAACGGTGCATTTTCTCATAAGGGTATGTATATCTTTTTTGAATCAGTACGTCAGGCTTAATCGAAATAAATTAAATTTGGAACGAAATACAAAGTTTTTATTTTCACGAAATTTGCAAGACATGTAGACCTCCAATTGGAATTTTTTCTCACGAACCGTAAGACATAGAAAAAATCTGAGAACTTGAGAAGAACAAGTAGCAAATTTTATGTAGGAAAAGTGCACCGGTTTGACTCTAGGACCGAAATTGACACCAATATGCCCGATTATTGAATTTTGAAAAAAATCCAAGGGTACCCCCTTTAAACATTTTTGGGCAAATTCCAATTTTAGGAAATTGTTTTTTTAATGTTAATATATACACTAGGTCTAACTTATTCCAAATATGTGTTTTTTTTCTATCACCTACCCACAGTTTGGCAAAAATAATGGAAAAATCGAATTAAAAATTTTCAGTTTTTTCCATTTTCCGGCCAAACGGTGCATTTTCTCATAAGGGTATGTATATCTTTTTTGAATCAGTACGTCAGGCTTAATCGAAATAAATTAAATTTGGAACGAAATACAAAGTTTTTATTTTCACGAAATTTGCAAGACATGTAGACCTCCAATTGGAATTTTTTCTCACGAACCGTAAGACATAGAAAAAATCTGAGAACTTGAGAAGAACAAGTAGCAAATTTTATGTAAGAAATGTGCACCGGTTTGACTCTAGGACCGGAATTGACGCCAATATATCCGATTAAAGGATGTTTAAATGATGAACAAATATTACAAAAAATTATAGTTTTTTCCATTTTCCGGCCAAACGGCGCATTTTCTCATAGGGGTATGTATATCTTTTTTGAATCAGTACGTCAGGCTTAATCGAAATAAATTAAGTTTGGAACGAAATACAAAGTTTTTATTTTCACGAAATTTGCAAGACTTGTAGACCTCCAATTGGAATTTTTTCTCACGAACCGTAAGACTTAGAAAAAATCTGAGAACTTAAGAAGAACAAGTAGCAAATTTTATGTAGGAAAAGTGCACCGGTTTGACTCTAGGACCGAAATTGACACCAATATGCCCGATTAATGAATTTTGAAAAAATCCAAGGGTACCCCCTTTAAACATTTTTGGGCAAATTCCAATTTTAGGAAATTGTTTTTTTAATGTTAATATATACACTAGGTCTAACTTATTCCAAATATGTGTTTTTTTTCTATCACCTACCCACAGTTTGGCAAAAATAATGGAAAAATCGAATTAAAAATTTTCAGTTTTTTCCATTTTTCGGCCAAACGGTGCATTTTCTCATAGGGGTATGTATATCTTTTTGAATCAGTACGTCAGGCTTAATCAAAATAAATTAAAATTGGAACGAAATACAAAGTTTTTATTTTCACGAAATTTGCAAGACATGTAGACCTCCAATTGGAATTTTTTCTCACGAACCGTAAGACATAGAAAAAATCTGAGAACTTGAGAAGAACAAGTAGCAAATTTTATGTAAGAAATGTGCACCGGTTTGACTCTAGGACCGGAATTGACGCCAATATATCCGATTAAAGGATGTTTAATTGATGAACAAATATTACAAAAAATTATAGTTTTTTCCATTTTCCGGCCAAACGGTGCATTTTCTCATAGGGGTATGTATATCTTTTTTGAATCAGTACGTCAGGCTTAATCGAAATAAATTAAGTTTGGAACGAAATACAAAGTTTTTATTTTCACGAAATTTGCAAGACATGTAGACCTCCAATTGGAATTTTTTCTCACGAACCGTAAGACTTAGAAAAAATCTGAGAACTTGAGAAGAACAAGTAGCAAATTTTATGTAGGAAAAGTGCACCAGTTTGACTCTAGGACCGAAATTGACACCAATATGCCCAATTATTGAATTTGAAAAAAATCCAAGGGTACCCCCTTTAATCATTTTTGGGCAAATTCCAATTTTAGGAAATTGTTTTTTTAATGTTAATATATACACTAGGTCTAACTTATTCCAAATATGTGTTTTTTTTCTATCACCTACCCACAGTTTGGCAAAAATAATGGAAAAATCGAATTAAAAATTTTCAGTTTTTTCCATTTTCCGGCCAAACGGTGCATTTTCTCATAAGGGTATGTATATCTTTTTTGAATCAGTACGTCAGGCTTAATCGAAATAAATTAAATTTGGAACGAAATACAAAGTTTTTATTTTCACGAAATTTGCAAGACATGTAGACCTCCAATTGGAATTTTTTCTCACGAACCGTAAGACATAGAAAAAATCTGAGAACTTGAGAAGAACAAGTAGCAAATTTTATGTAAGAAATGTGCACCGGTTTGACTCTAGGACCGGAATTGACGCCAATATGCCCGATTATTGAATTTTGAAAAAAATCCAAGGGTACCCCCTTTAAACATTTTTGGGCAAATTCCAATTTTAGGAAATTGTTTTTTTAATGTTAATATATACACTAGGTCTAACTTATTCCAAATATGTGTTTTTTTTCTATCACCTACCCACAGTTTGGCAAAAATAATGGAAAAATCGAATTAAAAATTTTCAGTTTTTTCCATTTTCCGGCCAAACGGTGCATTTTCTCATAGGGGTATGTATATCTTTTTTGAATCAGTACGTCAGGCTTAATCGAAATAAATTAAGTTTGGAACGAAATACAAAGTTTTTATTTTCACGAAATTTGCAAGACATGTAGACCTCCAATTGGAATTTTTTCTCACGAACCGTAAGACTTAGAAAAAATCTGAGAACTTGAGAAGAACAAGTAGCAAATTTTATGTAGGAAAAGTGCACCAGTTTGACTCTAGGACCGAAATTGACACCAATATGCCCAATTATTGAATTTTGAAAAAAATCCAAGGGTACCCCCTTTAATCATTTTTGGGCAAATTCCAATTTTAGGAAATTGTTTTTTTAATGTTAATATATACACTAGGTCTAACTTATTCCAAATATGTGTTTTTTTTCTATCACCTACCCACAGTTTGGCAAAAATAATGGAAAAATCGAATTAAAAATTTTCAGTTTTTTCCATTTTCCGGCCAAACGGTGCATTTTCTCATAAGGGTATGTATATCTTTTTTGAATCAGTACGTCAGGCTTAATCGAAATAAATTAAATTTGGAACGAAATACAAAGTTTTTATTTTCACGAAATTTGCAAGACATGTAGACCTCCAATTGGAATTTTTTCTCACGAACCGTAAGACATAGAAAAAATCTGAGAACTTGAGAAGAACAAGTAGCAAATTTTATGTAAGAAATGTGCACCGGTTTGACTCTAGGACCGGAATTGACGCCAATATATCCGATTAAAGGATGTTTAAATGATGAACAAATATTACAAAAAATTATAGTTTTTTCCATTTTCCGGCCAAACGGTGCATTTTCTCATAGGGGTATGTATATCTTTTTTGAATCAGTACGTCAGGCTTAATCGAAATAAATTAAGTTTGGAACGAAATACAAAGTTTTTATTTTCACGAAATTTGCAAGACTTGTAGACCTCCAATTGGAATTTTTTCTCACGAACCGTAAGACTTAGAAAAAATCTGAGAACTTAAGAAGAACAAGTAGCAAATTTTATGTAGGAAAAGTGCACCGGTTTGACTCTAGGACCGAAATTGACACCAATATGCCCGATTAATGAATTTGAAAAAAATCCAAGGGTACCCCCTTTAAACATTTTTGGGCAAATTCCAATTTTAGGAAATTGTTTTTTTAATGTTAATATATACACTAGGTCTAACTTATTCCAAATATGTGTTTTTTTTCTATCACCTACCCACAGTTTGGCAAAAATAATGGAAAAATCGAATTAAAAATTTTCAGTTTTTTCCATTTTTCGGCCAAACGGTGCATTTTCTCATAGGGGTATGTATATCTTTTTGAATCAGTACGTCAGGCTTAATCAAAATAAATTAAAATTGGAACGAAATACAAAGTTTTTATTTTCACGAAATTTGCAAGACATGTAGACCTCCAATTGGAATTTTTTCTCACGAACCGTAAGACATAGAAAAAATCTGAGAACTTGAGAAGAACAAGTAGCAAATTTTATGTAAGAAATGTGCACCGGTTTGACTCTAGGACCGGAATTGACGCCAATATATCCGATTAAAGGATGTTTAATTGATGAACAAATATTACAAAAAATTATAGTTTTTTCCATTTTCCGGCCAAACGGTGCATTTTCTCATAGGGGTATGTATATCTTTTTTGAATCAGTACGTCAGGCTTAATCGAAATAAATTAAGTTTGGAACGAAATACAAAGTTTTTATTTTCACGAAATTTGCAAGACATGTAGACCTCCAATTGGAATTTTTTCTCACGAACCGTAAGACTTAGAAAAAATCTGAGAACTTGAGAAGAACAAGTAGCAAATTTTATGTAGGAAAAGTGCACCAGTTTGACTCTAGGACCGAAATTGACACCAATATGCCCAATTATTGAATTTTGAAAAAATCCAAGGGTACCCCCTTTAATCATTTTTGGGCAAATTCCAATTTTAGGAAATTGTTTTTTTAATGTTAATATATACACTAGGTCTAACTTATTCCAAATATGTGTTTTTTTTCTATCACCTACCCACAGTTTGGCAAAAATAATGGAAAAATCGAATTAAAAATTTTCAGTTTTTTT